>NC_059196.1:3079646-3217273 GCF_020615455.1 Coregonus clupeaformis
AAAAGTTACTAGACACACCTACTCATTCAAGGGTTTTTCTTTATTTGTACTATTTTCTATGAAATAACACATATGGAATCATGTAGTTAAAAAAAAAAGTATTAAACAAATCAAAATATATTTTGTAGGAAAAGCAGCCAACAAGTGCTCAGCATATGTGGGAACTCCTTCAAGACTGTTGGAAAAGCATTCCAGGTGAAGCTGGTTGAGAGAATTCCAAAAGTGTGCAAAGCTGTCAAAGCCAAAGGGTGGCTATTTGAAGAATCTCAAATATAAAATATATTTGGATTTGTTTAACACTTTTTTGTTTACTACATGATTCCATATGTGTTATTTCATAGTTTTGATGTCTTCACTATTATTCTACAATGTAAAAAATAGTCAAAACAAAGAAAAACCTTTGAATGAGTAGGTGTGTCCAAACTTTTGACTGGTAGTGTATATCACCAGTAGTACATTTACCATTAATTCCTATAATTTCTAATCTACAATTTTTGTTATTTTGGTTACGGAGATTTATTTTAATGCATCCAATATTATTATTCCAGTCTTCCTGTTCTCATTGTCGGAGTGGACACATTGTTTGCAGAATGAACAACCTATGCTGCACTTGTGAGAAACAAGTTTTGGTTAATTTAATTCCATTTACGAGTTCTGTCAATTTAGTAATTGTCTTTTGTTTGGCGCGCTCCTGTCAATGTTGAGTAAGGACTCGCATGCATAGTAGGTCTATAGGCTACCTGGCCTGCGCGCAAATGTAGGCATATAAATGTGCCCATTTGGGGATATGATAGTATTTCTGATTGGCTTAACGCACCACCACTAATGACCTGTGGAGCTTCTCAAAGTAATGTTTTCTTCATCTCAAACAGCAAGCAAATTAAGTCTGTTTTTACATCCATTGAGAATTACAATAGTTCCTCAATCTTTGCAGCTTTCTCCCTTTCGATAACCACTCAGCGTGAAAGGGAAAAATGTAATGCTCTGATCCAGTGGAAACGTTATAAAATAGGTTTCTTATCAGTGCTTGACTTATAAATAGGTTCCGGTACTGTTTATATTTAGGTGCAGGAGCTCCACAATACTTTTGAGCTAATATTCTACTTTTTAGGTTGGTATCATTTTCATTTAGATTTGGATAGAATTTTGATTAACCACAGGACAATTATTTTGAGATATTAAGACATTATTATAAATTAAATATAACTGTTTCACGAAAATGTGCATATGAAAACCATAACTGGCACACAGATCGGTAGAAATGGTAAGATAAATTGGCATTCCACATGAAAAAGGTAGCTGATTCCTGGTGTATATTACCGACAACTTCAGGAGAGTAACGGCAGAATCTGCGAAAGTCAGCAGGAGCGGGAGGAGAATAGTTGGGTCAGGTTAAGGTTTTTTCTTCTGGTTATCTAGATATCTGGCACCCTCTTGAGGCATCAAACCGTAAGCTTAAAGCATCAGACAAGCTCAATGCATATAGTTGATTTTATTAAAACACATAGGGTGTCTATATATGGAAAAATACACCTTAAAAAAATTTGAGCAATCAATTGGTCGAAAGAACAGACTACTTTCAGTCTACCAAGATTTATTTTAGTCGGGGACAGCCCTAATTCTGAGGAAACTGCAACTTCTGGCTTATCTTTTCTAATATTGAGGTCATCCCACCACACCACCTATTAGGGGAGAGTGGGGTAAGTTGAGTAAAATTGGTAAGTTGAGCCACCCTTGTTTCTAAGAAACTATACACAAAATTCATAATTTGACCAAATATTTAGGAAAAGGTAATAATTTCATGGCGTCTGTGAAGGAAGAAACCTCATGGAAAAAGTGGTACACAAGTTAGGTAAAAAAAACTGATTTTCACCAAGTCAAATGTATTTATTAGAGGTTTTATGATACTTGTATCTAAACCAAAGTAGATAATACTAAGATTGTTCCATACATCAGTTGGGGTCTCTATAAACTTTAATGTGAGGTCCTAAACCTAGCATGAAAGTGCAACCTTGTAGGTGTGTGGGCTAATATAGTCCAAATGTTTGCCTTGGGGTAAGTTGAGCCAATGGCCATGGGTTAAGTTTAGCCAATGGTTGAGCCAAAGGCAAGTTGAGCAAATTGAAATGTTTTCTTCCCAGGCGTAATGCAAGGCATTATTGTTGGGATATGAGGTAACAACAGGACCTGGCCTATGTTAAAAGTGTAAAAAAAAAAAAAGAATAATTACAAAGTTTGTTTGTTAGGTGTTAAGCCTGTGTTAAATTATACTTAATTCAGTACAGAATATTTGTTGCCACAAGCAGCACTGCAGATATTGAGATGAGTGAGATGCAAAACTTAGCTCTCACACAGTCACACAGAGTATCTGTGCATGTACACGAGTTGACAACATGGTAGTCTGGGCACCAAAACAGCAGAGTAGTTGTGCCTGGCGCTTCAATGCTCTTAGTTGTTGCAGAAATTGACTCATTATGCTGTTTCCTTTCTGCATCTACGTCATATCGCTGAGTCTACCTTTAACTTACCCTGTCCTTGAGGCTAAACTTACCCCATTCCTGGGGTAAGTTGTGCCAAGAGACCACTCTTTTTGGACAAGCTACAGTATGTTTTCAAACTGTAATGTTTACATGAATTCTGATTATTTCCAGGGATACACAAAGTCCTGAAATATATGTAGATATCTTTGTTAGAAAGAATACCATATTTCCCTTGATGGAGTAATGCTGAATGTAAAAAAAAGCCCAACTTACCCCACTCTCCCCTACCATACAACTTGGCAAATGAACAACATAGGCAGTACCTTTAGTACTCTTATGACAATACCTTCTGCTCATGTTGAATTTAAATAGAATGTTCTGTTCAGGTAAATCTTTTTTATTTCTTTAGTCTGCAGTATTTCAGTTATTTTCTTGCTTCGTTTTATGAAGTTGAATAAAAGACCGCACAATAGTTATCTGAACCTCCCTGGCTGGCTGTATCGCATTAGTGGATACTCACACTGCTCTCAGGCAGGTCTGCCGGTTTTGACTAGTAAAAGTGTCATAGCAGGTAAGGAGAATTTACGCAGCAGTTGAGGAGAATTAACTTGGCAGGTTAGGACAATTAAGTTAAGGTTTGGAAAAGGGTTTAGCTAAAATGCTAACATTTCCCCCGACGCGACTCAACTGCAAACAACCAGGTCTGCTCTGAGAACAGTCTTGGTTTCCACTAATGCGATTCAGCACAAGATTTTACTGGATATTTGACTAGTTAGTTCTGATTAAAGGAATGGGACGTACTTCCATTGAGGAATCCATACAAAACCCAATCAGAGAAGACCAATTGACTAACTTCAAATTCTGCAGCCAATCTGAGAAGCAAAAAGTGGGCTTTGTGTGGACAGAGAATTTCTGAAGAAATCTAATGTGTGGAACATAGCTAGCGAGCTAGTTGAAGGGTTTTGTTTTGCCAATAAGTTAGCTAGTCATCTATTTATTGTGAATAAAGAAAAAAAAGTGACTGACCCAAAGAAGCAGCTAGCTCACCGGTGCAAGAAATCCACCGAAATGAAGTAAGTGCTCGTGGCAGAGAGATTCTCAGACAGGGCAAAGTTAGCTAGCTATCTAACGTAGCTAGTAAACGTTAGCTTGCAGCAAGTCAGTTCTTTGCTAACATAGCTATGTGGGGATCTATTTTCTTATAACTAGATGTGATGCCTAGCTTGGAAGGAATGCAATAATGATTAAACATAATAGGTTTGTACTGTACTGATATAAATTGTTTAACATAACAAGCTGTGATTCATGTGAGGAATGTTAGGGAGTAGGGTGAGAAAGACTTGTATTTCTCACAGACACATACACACTGCCTCTTTGTTAAACCGCGCTCAAGGACATGTGTTCTGCTACAGTGGAGAGGAACAGACTATGTCTGAAGTTGCAAAACAACTAGACACCTGGCAACAGTGAAGCGCCAAGGGGCTGGGACCAGCCTGTGCGCCAACGATAGGCTGAGTAAGTCTAAACCACGCTCAGTCTCTACTCTGATTGGCCAGCAGGGAGCGGGAACTATCTCTGTCAGAGTATTTGGAGAAGAACTTAGAACAATGGATCAGTTCTCTGAGTGCCCTGTGTGGTATTTCAGTGGACCCGTATATACGAACATCATATTTACCATTGAAGTGTTTGCATTAATTAAAATACTAGTATATCTTAGAAGTCGTGTTGACCTCTTTTGTTCCCAATACCAGATTTGAATTGACGCAACTTAACAGCTAGCAGTTGGCTATCATAAGCTAGTTGGCTGGTTAAACTGTAAACATTACACCGTGCAATGTGTTTTGGAACGAACTTAGCCACAGCTGAATTGGGGAGTTAGCTAGCTATTTATAGGTTTCTTTGATTTAGCTGATGCTACATGCTGAATATTACCTGGTCAAAATGCCCTTACAATGACTATTGCACTTACACTCTTCTTACATGCATTTGTTTTTGGAATACCTTTTATTCTAGGCTCAACATTGAAGGGTTGTTAGTCTATTTCCCATATAACTACATTTACCCAGAGCAATATTCCTACATGCTGGAACTCAAGAGGACCCTGGATGCCAAGGTAAATCGAGAGACCCAGCAACATGCCACTTGTTGTAGACCTATCCTAATGCTATGGCCCTACGCATGATGGTAACACATTGTTTATCCAAAGGGACATGGAGTTCTGGAGATGCCATCGGGAACCGGGAAAACTATCTCTCTTCTGTCATTGATTGTTGCATATCAGCGGGTGAGTCAAGATACGTCCGTTATCTTTATCACCATCTGGTCCTCTTTGACAATTCACTTATACAGTGATCTCTCCTCTATTTGACAGGAGTATCCCCTTGAAGTCACAAAGCTGATCTACTGTTCCCGAACTGTTCCTGAGATGGAGAAGGTGTTCTCTCTCTCTCTTCTCCTTCACCTCTCTGTGTGCTCCCCTGTCCTTGAAGAACATATGTTTCTCACCCCCTTCTCTGATGCCATGTTGCTCCCTTCTCCATCAGGTGGTGGAGGAGTTGAGGAAGCTTATGGAGTTCTGTTCTAAGGAGACTGGAGAGAAGAACAACTTCCTGGCTCTGGCGCTCTCCTCTCGGAAAAACCTGTGTTCACCCCGAGGTAGGAGTGCCAATAGCCCATTTTATATACCTCGATGGGGGTGTATTTGTCTCATAATACGAAATTACAGTAGGCTACCAGTATAGCCTGTATCGATTACGCTTTTCAGATATAATGGTACAGTGAGGGAAAAGTATTTGATCTCCTGCTGATTTTGTACGTTTGCCCACTGACAAAGACATGATCAGTCTATAATTTTAATGGTAGGTTTATTTGAACAGTGAGAGACAGAATAACAACAACAAAAATCCAGAAAAACGCATGTAAAAATTTTTATAAATTGATTTTACATTTTAATGAGGGAAATAAGTATTTGACCCCTCTGCAAAACATGACTTAGTACTTGGTGGCAAAACCCTTGTTGGCAATCACAGAGGTCAGACGTTTCTTGTAGTTGGCCACCAGGTTTGCACACATCTCAAGAGGGATTTTGTCCCACACCTATTTGCAGATCTCCAAGTCATTAAGGTTTCAAGCATGACGTTTGGCAACTCGAACCTTCAGCTCCCTCCACAGATTTTCTAAAGCGAGACTAAATTCCATCACTAGGCGACAAGAACAGTCAATCCTAGCCTGCCAGCTGCCTGCGTGCAGACCACTCTTTCCTAAAAAAGTACTTTAAAGTTGGTTAAATATCGCAATTTACCAAGACATTTAGAAGAACGACAGCACATCTAGCTACCCTACCATAAAAAAACAGCCTAAACAACACAGCAGCCCTTCAATCAGAAACGTTTATTGTTGTCAGCGAAACAATAGAACGTGTTATGCAGGAGCATAATTCTACTGTCTGAAAAGGTACATAGGCTTATGATGTGGCACTTTTTTAAATTGTCTGAAAAGTTGTCAATTATCGACATGTTAGTGTACTGCGTTCTAGTCTGTAAAGGGTCGCGGTAGACAACTTCATTGCCCGGCCCTAGCGGTCAGTACACTGACGACAGTATATCTTCACGATGTCACCCACTAACCGTGGTCCTGTAACGCCATTCATCCGCGCCCAACGGCACAGCAACCCAAGCCTGCCTTCGTGCCGTTTCTATGAGGTGAGGAGCTTGGGATTGTGACAAAGAGATTGATCTGGGACTTCCATGCCTCCGTCTGTCTGTCTGACTGACTGACTCTGTCTTTTCCAGGAGTTTGATGCTATGGGAAAGCAGGTGCCCCTCCCCGCTGGAGTCTACAACCTGGACGATCTGAAGGACTTTGGTTGGAGGAAAGTCTTGTGCCCTCACTACCTAGCACGCTATTCGGTAAGAATAGCCATTGTCATAGCATCTGATGTTTTTGTAGCATGTTCTATTTGACAGCATTACTAAAGACGGTACAGTATGAAGATAGGAAGAAACTGCTTCTCCAGTAGAAATCCCCGATCACACTTGTAGGCGATGTCATGGCGACGTTGGCTATCTAAACTCATGCGTAAAAGCACGTCATCAGGTCTAATAGTCGTCCTTCACTGAACTGAGCATGTGCAGGCCATCAAATCAAAGGCACTCCTTCTTTATAAAGTTGTTTTTGACAAAAATGAAAATGTGTACGTTTGTCACTTTCACAAGGTTGGAGTAATAACATGTTCAACTACTTAAGAGATTGGCTCGAATCTAGGTTGTGCCTTTAGATTTCGACAAAATTAACAACTAATGAATAATTTTTCACTTCTCAAACCCTGGCCTGGTCTGCTTGGTCTGTTTCGCAAGTGTTCCCGCAAGTCTCGCAATGTTGCACCTCTGGGTTTAGAAACTCTGTGGCATTAATTACTGTATGAAGGAGATATACTAGTCGTGATGTTTTTCATTTAGCTTCTTTCCTTAACACAGATCCTCCATGCCAACATCATAGTTTACAGTTATCACTACCTCCTGGACCCAAAGATTGCAGACCTTGTCTCAAAGGAGCTCTCCAAGAAATCGGTGGTTGTTTTTGACGAAGCATATAACATCGGTAAGGACAGCCACCTGTTAAGTTTCCCATTTGTTTAACAAACCTACTGTTTCAAGCCTCCACAAGCTGATATTCCATCCTCCTCAGACAATGTGTGCATCGACTCAATGAGCGTCACATCACCAGGAGGACTCTGGACCGCAGTCAGGCCAACGTGGAGACCCTACATAACACCATTCTCAAGTAAGGTCATACTGCTCAGGGTCATACACTCAGGGGACTAGTGGAGAGCAGCACTAGAACCGCTGTCATTTTATGTGTACAAAGGAGAACGTACAAGGAGTCTATAATGAGACCGACTGAACCAGTTTGTTGTTCTTGCCCAAAAGTGTAGAGTGTTGTGATGTCATCTCAACCTCTTGTCCTCTGCTGAAGGATAAAGGAGACAGACGTAGCCAAACTGAAAGAGGAATACAGACGATTGGTGGAGGGCCTGAAAGAGGCCAACGTTGCCAGGGAGACCAACATCTACAGTTGAAGTCGGAAGTTTACATACAATTTAGCCAAATACATTTAAACTCAGTTTTTCACAATTCCTGACATTTAATCCTAGTAAAAAATTCCCTGTCTTAGGTCAGTTAGGATCACCACTTTATTTTAAGAATGTGAAATGTCAGAATAATAGTAGAGAGAATGATTTATTTCATCACATTCCCAGTGGGTCAGAAGTTTACATACACTCAATTAGTATTTGGAAGCATTGCCTTTAAATTGTTTAACTTGGGTCAAACGTTTCAGGTAGCCTTCCACAAGCTTCCCACAATAAGTTGGGTGAATTTTGGCCAATTCCTCCTGACAGAGTTGGTGTAACTGAATCAGGTTTGTAGGCCTCCTTGCTCGCACACGCTTTTTCAGTTCTGCCCACACATTTTCTATAGGATTGAGGTCAGGGCTTTGTGATGGCCACTCCAATACCTTGACTTTGTTGTCTTTAAGCCATTTTGCCACAACTTTGGAAGTATGCTTGGGGTCATTGTCCATTTGGAAGACCCATTTGCGACCAAGCTTTAACATCCTGACTGATGTCTTCAGATGTTGCTTCAATATATCCACATAATTTTCTTCCTCATGATGCCATCTATTTTGTGAAGTGCACCAGTCCCTCCTGCAGCAAAGCACCCCCACATCATGATGCTGCCACCCCCGTGCTTCACGGTTGGGATGGTGTTCTTCGGCTTGCAAGCCTACCCCTTTTTCCTCCAAACATAACTATGGTCATTATGGCCAAACAGTTCTATTTTTGTTTCATCAGACCAGAGGACATTTCTCCAAAAAGTACGATCTTTGTCCCCATGTGCAGTTGCAAACCGTAGTCTGGCTTTTTTATGGCGGATTTGGAGCAGTGGCTTCTTCCTTGCTGAGCGGCCTTTCAGGTTATGTCGATATAGGACTTGTTTTACTGTGGATATAGATACTTTTGTACCTGTTTCCTCCAGCATCTTCACAAGGTCCTTTGCTGTTGTTCTGGGATTGATTTGCACTTTTCGCACCAAAGTACGTTCATCTCTAGGAGACAGAACCCGTCAAAGTAGATGTCCTAACCGACTTGCCAAAACTATAGTTTGTTAACAAGACATTTGTGGAGTGGTTGAAAAACGAGTTTTAATGACTCCAACCTAAGTGTATGTAAACTTCCGACTTCAACTGTACATGTCCAGATGAGATCCTCCAAGGTTAGCCCCCTGGAGTCCAGTCGAAAACAACGTTATTGAGTATTTGTTTATATTTGTTTCGATTTATGCTCAAATAAGGTTTAATGTATCTATCTTTCCCTTTCTATACCCTGTCCTCCCTCCCCCGCACTGTCTTTCCCTCTCCGCCTCCAGAGGCGGTGCCTGGCAGTATCCGCACGGCAGAGCACTTTGTGGGCTTCATGAAGCGTTTCCTGGAGTACCTGAAGGCCAGGCTGAGGATTCACCATGTGGTTCAGGAGAGCGCTCCACCGTTCCTCAGACATCTTCGAGAAGGTCTGCATTGACCGCCAGCCCCTCAGGTGACTTCTACAGTACTTTTGTGTTAGTTTTGAATAGCCTGGTGCTGTTGGTTGGTGGAGATTTCCACTTTAGGACCAATGGAATGGCCCTAACATGTGCCAACTCTGTCCACCAGGGCACCGGGCAATGCAAAACGGATGCTCCCAGACCTAACTGACTCCATCGTGGATTATGTGTCTTTGGTACATTGAAAGAAGTTTCTAGAAACTCCTCCTTAATTCTTATATTACATATCTATTTGTTTATCTAGATTCTGTGCCAAGAGGTTGCGTCCGTTGCTGAGGACTTTGGAGATTGCGGACATCGGCAGGTAGCTTAGTGGTTAAGAGTGTTGTGCCAGTAACCCAAAGGTCGCTGGTTCTAATCCCAGAGCCGACTAGGTGAAAAATCTGTCAATGTGCCCTTGAGCAAGGCACTTAACCCTAATTGCTCCTGTAAGTCGCTCTGGATAAAAGCGTCTGCTAAATGACAAAAAAATAAAAATAATTTGCCACTCTGGTCAGCACTTACAGCAAAGGTACTGAACCTCCTTAGGCTGACTGTTTCCATGTTACCGCTACAGCTCTGCAGTTATTTACTTTCTTTGTCCTTTCCTTGCCACCCTCAGGCTTCACCATCATCACTGAACCCTTTGAAGACAGAACCCCCACCATTGCTAACCCCGTGCTGCACTTCAGGTGGGGTTCATTTGTGTCTAGCGTATTTTGTTTTGTCAGCAGAACGGTGTGATATTGATGGATGAGATGTTGTGCCACTACAAGAGCCAAGGGTGAAATAATCCATCAGGATGGAAGTGAATGACTGATGTATACACTCTGCTTAGTAACTCATTGTGCCATTGGATAGTTTAAATGCACCATAAGAAGTGATTTGTCATTCATCTTATCTGGGATCTAGTTGAGAGAAACATGAACAATTATTTTATTATGTGTGGCATAAATCCAGGTTCAGGCATTCATGTAGTTTCAGATATTAAACAGCCTTTATTTTATGGGCTAGTGCATAAAGAAACACCAATGCGTGTTGGCTTACGCTTTTTATCTCGGATCTACTTCTAGCCCTGGCTCTTCTCTCCTCTCCCTTCAGCTGTATGGACCCTTCCATTGCCATCAAGCCTGTGTTCCGAGCGCTTCCAGTCTGTCATCATTACGTCAGGGGTAATCTCCCTCCCTCTTCTCTCTCTCCTCCTGTTCCTAGATTAACTGTGGCCTAGTGATTATAAACCACCTGCTGATGGTCTCATCTGTCCAAGATGGGGCCACTCACATTCCAATGCAGTCGGGCTAGAGGGCTATTTGTAAACTTAGTGCTGTGTCTTGTCCATGTACATGTGTTAATGAGGGACACATGGCTTTTCTTTGTGTTTCTCAGTACTTTATCAACAGGGGATTCCCCCTTAAATCTGCAGCATTTTAATGATTTCTTTACCACCATTCAGAATTACAGTTTATCAATGAATTTGCATGCGATGCAAACAGAAATGTAAAGAAGTTTGATAGTTTTAATATTATTTTCTGTATATTATTTTGCCTGTAGGTGTCCTCAGCGGTCAGTTGAGTAGTATGATCATCACTTCACTCCATTGATCCTAACACAAGATCCCTTGGCTGTGTGTTGGCTTGGCTGTCCTACCCCGTGGCTGTCTACTTCTGATCATGTTTCTATCCACAGACCCTTTCACCGTTGGATATTTACCACCAAATCCTGGACTTCCGGCCTGTTACCGCGGCATCCTTCTTGCCCTCTTGTGAGTAACCTCAGAAACAGTCTACATGATATGACCTGAGTGGTTAATCCAAGTTATGCTGAGCTTCAGAAAGGATGCAAGGGGGTGACACTGAGCTCTTTGTCTTTCAGGTGGTGGGGAGGGGGAACGACCAGGTGGCCATGACCTCCAAGTTTGAGACACAAAGATTTTGGTTAGTGATTGTTACATTGTATCGAAATATTGTAAGCTTGCCTTGCCTCTTTGTGAGCTTAGACTCTCCTTTCCTTAGTTGGGATAAACAAAACATTGAAATAAACCTGGTTTGGGTTCTATTTTTCAGCTGTCATCCGTAACTATGGCAACCTGCTGCTGGAGATGACTGCGATCGTGCCCGACTGCATCGTGGCCTTCTTCACCAGCTACACCTACATGGAGAACGTTGTGGCGTCGTGGTATGAGCAGGTGTGTACACACGGTCCACAAATGGAAGTCAGAATAAATGTGAATAACGTGTGGTTCTGTCTGTACTGTTATAGCAATAGACATATCTATGTTAGTATTTTATTGGCAGCAGATTGAATTGTGCCCAGAAAAGAAATGTTTTGAAGGGTAGTAATCTAGAAGTTGAGTAAGCGTTGTCCGCTTGTCCCTTTGTGTCTCTGTCTGTAGGGCATCTTGGAGAACGTCCAGAGGAACAAGCTGATCTTCATCGAGACCCCAGACGTAGCAGAGACCAGCACGGCTCTGGAGAAATACCAGGAGGTCAGGAGACCCTTTCTTTGACTGTCTTAGGTTGTCTTCTGTCGTTGTCTGTGACCTCTGACCTCTTGTCCGTTGTGCCCCAGGCCTGTGAGAACGGCAGAGGAGCCATCCTGCTGTCTGTGGCCAGGGGGAAGGTGTCTGAGGGAATCGACTTTGGTGAGTGTTTAGTTCCTGTAGCATAGTAGTACAGCCTCCATCAGTCTCATTTGCAATACAAAATGGCCACCAAAGTTACAACACAGTTCATGTACAGTGAGGTGTTCAGTGTAGTTATTTGAAGAGATGAGTGATATGAAACTGTCTCCCTCAGTCCACTAATTTGGCCGCGCAGTGATCATGTTCGGAGTGCCTTACGTTTACACACAGAGCCGGATCCTGAAGGTCAGTCTAACTCCTGTTGTTTATCATCCTTCCCTTGTTCTTCTCTTCTGCTTTATTCACTGTTTTGGTCTATGTTCCTCTGTTCTGCATATGTCCTCCTCAACCCTCTCTGTTATTCCTTCACTTTACTTCCTTTAATCCTAATGGTCTGTTTGTCCAAAATATTTATCCTTCTCCTCTTCTGTCCATCTCTACCAGGCTCGTCTGGAGTACCTGCGGGACCAGTTCCAGATTAGAGAGAATGACTTCCTGACGTTTGATGCCATGCGGCACGCAGCGCAGTGTGTGGGCCGCGCCATCAGGGGCAAGACTGACTACGGCTTGATGATCTTCGCCGACAAGGTGAGGACCTTTTGGAACTTGGGTGTGTCCAAAAGTTTGATCATTGATACAGACTCTACCCTGATAATTTTATCTTATTTTAATTGTCTGTAATGTCTACTTAAATGTTTCATGTAGTTTTAGTTCTGTATTGGACCCCAGGAAGATTAGCTGATGTTATGGCGTCAGCTAATGGGATCCTAATAAAAATTTCTAAATTCCTCTTGTGGAATTCTGGAAGTTAAAGGCCATAATGCACAGAGGTCCCAGCAGGTTGTTCCATAATGCTGTTACCTATCTAGTGCCTCCACATCAGTGGTAACAAATATGTGTAAAATAAAAAAAGGCTATTGAAGAGAATTGGAACAAAGCCTAAGATCCTGTTTCTCTCTCGTGTTGCAGCGCTATGCCCGGGCTGACAAGCGAGGGAAGCTGCCCCGGTGGATTCAGGAGCACCTCACTGATGGCAGCCTTAACCTGACCATCGACGAGACGGTACAGCTGTCCAAACACTTCCTACGCCAGATGGCCCAGCCCTTCAAACAGGTACAGCATATCACAGTAAAGGGACATGTTTAGCAGGGTTCCAAGGTTGTGGAAACAAATGTTATTTAGACACCTGTCTGACATGTAGAATAAGAAATCAGGTCAGGCCTCCCGAGTGGCGCGGCGTTCTAAGGCACTGCATCGCAGTGCTAGAGGCGTCACTATAGACCTGGGTTCGATCCCAGGCTGTGTCACAACCGGCCGTGATCGGGAGTCCCAAAGGGAAGCGCACAATTGGCCCAGCATTGTCCGGGTTAGGGGAGGGTTTGGCCGGGGGGGGCTTTACTTGGCTCATCGCGCTCTAGTGACTCCTTGTGGCGGGCTGACCTCGGTCGTCAGTTGAACGGTTTCTCCTCCGACACATTGGTGCGGCTGGCTTCCGGGTTAAGCGGGTGGGTGTTAAGAAGCGCGGTTTGGCGGATCATGTTTCGGCGGACACATGACTTGACCTTCGTCTCCCAAGCCCGTTGGGGAGTTGCAGCGATGAGACAAGATCGAAAAAGGGGGTACATTTTTTTATTTATATTCATGACATCTCTACCTGCAACGTTCTTCAATGTTTGCCAACTGAATATGTCCCAGGTCTCCCCTTAACCCCTCCTTTCTCTGAATGTCTCTCTGTCATCCCCTCTCAGGAGGACCAGTTGGGCCTGTCTCTGCTGACACTGGAGCAGCTGCAGTCAGAGGACATGCTGCAAAAGATCCAGGCAGTGTCATCACCCAGTCAAACCCACGTCTGTCATACAGACAAGGTCACTGTTCTAATACTGTCCTATTGTAAATAGAACGTCTTTTTTAAGTGTACATTTGCATAAGCCGGGAGGCCCGAAAAATACATGTTTACAGTTTCTACCATGCAGTTGGGATGTTTTTTCTACATGTACATACGGTATATCATGAAACATACCCAGACAAGGCTAGCATGAACACAGTGGATTGAAGAGACTCAATACTTTATTTGACATTTGTCTGCTATGGTATCCAGATATAAAATACATTTGTCATTTTCAATAACATTGACATAATCTGCAAAGAAAGCTCTCCATATGAAACAGCAACAGTTCTACATAAATAAGACGTAGGGCTCTATTTAATCTGTATCGCTGAAGTTCAGCGTGATTTGAAATTTAAAGGCAATGTTCCCACGTTAGCGACGATTGCATTAATGGTAAACGCTGCATACAGTGGGGAGAACAAGTATTTGATACACTGCCGATTTTGCAGGTTTTCCTACTTACAAAGCATGTAGAGGTCTGTAATTTTTATCATAGGTACACTTAAACTGTGAGAGACGGAATCTAAAACAAAAATCACATTGTATGATTTTTAAGTAATTAATTTGCATTTTATTGCATGACATAAGTATTTGATCACCTACCAACCAGTAAGAATTCCAGCTCTCACAGACCTGTTAGTTTTTCTTTAAGAAGCCCTCCTGTTCTCCACTCATTACCTGTTAACTGCACCTGTTTGAACTCGTTACCTGAATAAAAGACACCTGTCCACACACTCAAACAGACTCCAACCTGTGGCCAAGACCAGAGAGCTGTGTAAGGACATCAGGGATAAAATTGTAGACCTGCACAAGGCTGGGATGGGCTACAGGATAATAGGCAAGCAGCTTGGTGAGAAGGCAACAACTGTTGGCGCAATTATTAGAAAATGGAAGAAGTTCAAGATGACGGTCAATCACCCTCAGTCTGGGGCTCCATGCAAGATCTCACCTCGTGGGGCATCAATGATCATGAGGAAGGTGCGGGATCAGCCCAGAACTACACGGCAGGACCTGGTCAATGACCTGAAGAGAGCTGGGACCACAGTCTCAAAGAAAACCACTAGTAACACACTACGCCTTCATGGATTAAAATGGGTCGTGGCTGGATCTTCCAGCATGACAACGACCCGAAACACACAGCCAGGGCAACTAAGGAGTGGCTCCGTAAGAAGCATCTCAAGGTCCTGGAGTGGCCTAGCCAGTCTCCAGACCTGAACCCAATAGAAAATATTTGGAGGGAGCTGAAAGTCCGTATTGCCCAGCGACAGCCCCGAAACCTGAAGGATCTGGAGAAGGTCTGTGTGGAGGAGTGGGCCAAAATCCCTGCTGCAGTGTGGGAAAACCTGGTCAAGACCTACAGGAAACGTATGATCTCTGTAATTGCAAACAAAGGTTTCTGTACCAAATATTAAGTTCTGCTTTTCTGATGTATCAAATACTTATGTCATGCAATAAAATGCAAATTAATTACAAATCATACAATGTGATTTTCTGGATTTTTGTTTTAGATTCCGTCTCTCACAGTTGAAGTGTACCTATGATAAACCTGCAAAATCGGCAGTGTATCAAATACTTGTTCTCCCCACTGTATGTCGGCTCAATCGCTTGCTACAGATTGAGTAGAGCCCTTATTGTGCTTTGTCAGCTTATAGCCCCATTTATACATGGTTCTAACATGCATTCTGTGTCCTGATCGGATTGTGCACACTTTTTTTTTAAACCAGTGTAGACGATTAAAAGGAAGGGCATGGGCAAGATTAGAACCTGTGACCTTCTGGTCCCTATCCCAGTGACTAGTCCACTGCAGCAGCATGAGGGAGCGTACCACACTTGTTTCCCACATTTATAAAGCTGTTCAGTCATTTAGAACGTCAAATGAGAAATATGATTGGTTAAGGTTGGAAAACAAGACTCATTGGGATTCGAACTGGCGACCTTGTCGCAATCCGCATTTAATGCCCTCCATCCACCTCAATGGGTTTTCTACATTAGTGACTCCTCTACAGACCTTTTAATGATCACGTGGCAATACCGCCACAGTGAATTAACAATCGCTTTTTGTCCATCATTGCATATATTTACTCTTGACTTGATAACATCCTGAGTAAGATGCATAGGCTATATCAACAAAATCTAATAATTTTTAAACATATGTTCCAGAAGGAAGTTAATTTAGAGTTAGCTACCCCAAAAAACATCTGCGTATCCCAAACAGACCAATTAAAAAATAAGATATTACATACAGGCACATAGTGCTTTTACTTTTGGGGCATCAAAATAGCTTATAATGAAATATGCTAAATATATTTCACAGAATGCCAAGCCTTAGACAATAATTACATAGCATTCTACAGCTGGACTGGGAAGTGCAGATTTTGCTCTAGTATTGTGGAATAAGGAGAGTGCTTTACCACAACCTAACATGGAAGCTAATACACGGTTTGTGCATCACATTCACTAGATATTAGTAAATCTTTGTTTTAATTGTGGAATTAAAATCATCTAGTGCCAAAAACAAGAGTACCGCTGGTAAACATGAACACAAGGAGATAAAATCAGAATGTAACACGTTTTAAAAACCACATTGTATAAATAAGACCTTTCTTGCATGCACAGTTATATTAATTTGGATAACATCCAATAGCTGCAGACACTTACTTGATGACCCAACTGCAGTTGAGTGTGCCAAATGCAAATATCAAGATGTTCATAATTATGAACAATCATTGAATAATTTAAGCATTTCCCTCCTTGTGCAGTAAGTCACAACAACAGCATTACTAAATCATTATAAAAAAGAAAAAAGGATTGTCATTTCATTTCCAGATCAATCTGGTCTGAAACGGATACAATCTGCGTCTCTCAAAACCAGTTCTCATTGCTGTGTGTATCCTAATCTATACTATACCTCAGAACTGGGGCACCAGGGGCTGAAACTAGCAGACAGCAGGCAAGGAGTACCAGTGACCTCCACCCGCTACAACATAGTGCAGTAAACAAACCTAAACTGATAATGGATCATTGTTCGATTCAAACAGAGAAAGGGAATGGGGTTGCAGTGACCCATGTAAGCGCAAGAGGCCAATCCACTGAGACGGAGAGAGGATTAGGGGCCAGCGCTGTGTGAGAGTACTTCCTGGATGTGGGGAGGGGGGGCTAGTGTTCAGAGGTGTAGCTGAGGGACCCTCGCCGTGCCAGACTCTGGGTGCTGGAGCTCAGGGTTCGGTTCTCTGTCAGGCTGCTGGGGTTCTGGAAGAACATACAAAACACTTGACTAGTCTGACTATGTGTATAACAATGACATATACATTCATTTTGATGACACACAGCCAGAGAAATGCCTTAGGATACGAAGCACATAAAATGAAAGGTGATGAATAAACACTAACAATCATATTGTACAGAAAAGGCCAGAAACTGCTGCTCACCCTTGCCGCTTCTTGCCGCTCCCTCGCACCCACGTTCAGCACATTCAGAGAATTAGCCCTTTTCATCCTGAGGGAGAACAAGAGAGAGAGTGAGAGTAACAAATTGGGCACCATTTTGAGAGGTAACACATGCAGAATGAGGACTTGGTCTTTACCCAGGAGTCGGAGGGGTGGTATCTTGAGTTCCGACTCCTTTCAGCTTCCTGACCAGCTTCTCGCTGCTCCTGCGTATCGACTCGCGGAGCTTGGTGAACGAGCCGCTGCGCTTCAGACTGCCCAGCCCATCCTGCATGGAGCCCTCCTCTTCCGTGTGGGTCCAGATGTCCCGCACCTCACCTGAGACACCAACATCAGAGGATACACATCAGTGGCATCATCCAGTACGATTAGCTGTTTACAGTACATCTCTGAGATACATTTTTTATTCCAATATATACACCCTTTTAGGATAAAAATGCTATTGAACCTAGAGAGCAGGTTTCAAAGATCATATTATGGGTTTGCTCTCACCATCCACAGATCCAAAGTCTTTTTCATGGGCCCGGGTCAGGATCTCTTTATACAGAGCCTCAGCTTGTCTGTACTTCCCTTGTTTCAGGTAACATGAAGCCTGTAGCCAGAAACACAGCAATACTAGAGTCACAAATAGCGCTATCACACCTCAGATAGATAGACACACACATGCAGCTTGGGTCAATGTCCCCCACTTCTACCCAATCATAGCATATTATACACACACGTAATATGGTATCATCTAGCCCAGTGACCATGCCAACCAGGTCCACTCCCCCTTTATACCCCTCCCTCCATTCTCCCTCTCCTATTCTCCATCCCTCACCAGGTTATTCTTGGTCTTGGCCACGTTGGCGTCGTCAGGGCCCAGCCTGCTCTGGTAGATGTGCAGGGCACGCTCGTAGTACTGCTCCACTTCTTGGTACTTTCCCTGGTTCTGACACAGCAGCGCCAGGTTGTTCAGCTGCTTTGCCACGTCAGGGTGGTCCGTGCCTAACACCTGCCCACAACAACAAGAGGGGTGGGGGGGGAGGGGTGAATGGAGATGAACAGACAGGTTTGGGTAATAAGCAGTGTTAGGGGTAGCGCATTACAAACTAACGCGTTACAGTAATTCAATTACTTTATGCAGTAACGAGTAATATAAAAGAGTTACTGTTCCAATTTAAATTTTAATGGTTGTTACTTGTGTTATCATTCATTTCCTATTACAGTTACTGATCCAAATAAGTATTTGTGATGGCTCAAAATATTTAAAAATATCCACCACCCCAGATTGTTTGTCTGACGTCCTCTCACCAAGTTCCTGTTCACGCTCGCACACACTACTACTAACTGCTTTAGTGAGGGAGATGGCAGAACCGTCTAAAACATCGAGTTTCTCAGCACGGAAGTACTCCCATTTCTTTGATTTGGTAGGACAAAATTACAAGAATATTACAGTAAAATGTCAACTGTGCCCAGGCGAGAAACACCTCTCCACTGCTAGAAACACGACATTGTTTACATTGAGTGAGGACGCGCAACGTAATATAACGAGTAGTGTAACAAATTACTTTTCCCAGGGAGAAATAAGGAATTATTTATTGTTGAAAGAAGTAACGAGTAATAGGTAATATAACTTTTTGCTTGCATGAATGAGAAATGATAATACAATATAGTACTGTAGCAGTGCTGTACTACAGAATGCTTGCAGAGTTGCCATTAGTCCATCAGAGGGCAGGGTTTCTAGTCACAGTGCTGCTAGGTTCATTACCTTCTCTCTGATCTCCAGGGCTCTCTTACACAGTGGCTCAGCCTCCTTGTACTTCCCTCTCTTTCCATACAGTACAGCAAGGTTGTTGAGTGTGGCTGCCACCTATAAGCAAATACAGTACTGTTAATTAAATACAGTGATGCAGTAGTAAAAACAATAGGTGGGAAAACTTTGATCGCCGGTCGTGGTGAAAAAAGAAACGCTCCCTATACTTTCAATCGTTCTTCCGCAAAAGGTGGGTAAACTGTTGGGCAAAAAAAACTTGTACCCTACACTACACCACTGGTTACATACTGTAGCTGCTTTTCCACTGTGCTGGGGAAATCCATTAGCTATGCATGGTTTAGACTTCTTGTTTTGTCCATTTTGGTGACCCCTGAACTTCACTATAGACTATAGAGGAACATACCGCAGGGTGATCTATGCCCAGGGTCTTCTCCCGAATGGCCAACGCGTCATTCAGGAGGTTAGCCGCCTCTTTGTACTTGTTCTGGTCTCTGCAGAGAAGAGCGAAACAGCCTTTAGCATACGGCTAACATAACTAGCCACACTATGGAAATCCCCCACAGTAAGACCTAGCATGGAAGCTATGCTAGGCTAACGTGGCTCCACTCACCTGTAGACCAGGGCCAGTATGTTGAGCATGGTGGCCACGTCAGGGTGGCTGTGGCCCGAGGACTTCTCCAGGTCCTCCAAGGCCTGTTTACAGAGGGGCACGGCTACCTCATAGCGGCCCTGGGAGGCGTACTGGATCACCAGGTTGTGGAGGGTCCTCAGGCGGGCCGGGATCTCATAGCCTCCCTGCTGGGCCGCTGCCGCCGCACTACTACCGTGGGGCTGAGATACTGGGGGACAGGAGGACACAAGAGGGGGTAGAGAGAGTCATTCATACACACACAAACAAACATGAACACAAACATACATAGACACATACTCACTCACAAATATATTGTACATAGACATACTCCAAAAAAGATATTGTACATAAACACACAAACACACAGCGAGTGACGGACTTTACAACACAGAGAGTCACATCGAGACACCGACACACATACATGCATAGCTCGTCTGCACAGCAGATAGCCAGACAAGAATATCCGGCTCATTTGACGAGTGCACGTACTCTGTGACTGTTCCTCCTCGTCCGTGGGAAAAAGGTCATCTAGGGATTCCTTGGTGGAGCCTGTTTCTTTGTCATCCTGTCGACATAGAAAACATAACTAATTGATGGTACAGAGCTGAGGGGAGTGCCTATATGAACTATACAGAGAAACACATAGCAACCTGTTCTGGTAAGCCACCAACAGCTTAGCTTTAGTAATAACATAAAAGCTGTGGCAAACACATGCACCATGTACTGGGTCATATTCATTAGGGTACAACATAGCGAAACATTTTGCATTGGAAAGCGAATTTGAGCAGTTTTGGTAGTTCCTCACTGTATCAGTCTGTTTTTTTCCCTGTTTGGTGCCTAATGAATACGACCCTGGTTGTGGTGGTCTGTGACATACCGGTGGGGGCTCCTCCTGGTCGTACTTGCGGATGCTGCTCATGAACTGCAGGTGTCTGTTCTGCTCCTCCAGGGTGACCACCTCCTGCTCCCTGTCCTGCAGCCTCTGCTGGGCCCTGGCCAGCTCGTCCCTCAGCCACTGGTTTTCCTGGCACAGCCTCCGTACCTGGGTCCGCAGCTTCTGCTTCTCTGCCTCCAGGGAGCCCAGGTGGGCCGACAGAGCCATCATCACCTGGGGAGGAGGAGGGAGAGGGAAAGAAAGAGAGAGCGAGGAGAGAGAGAGTGAAAGAGGAAGAGAGTGAAGTAGGTGTGTATATAAACATGTACAGATCCAATACAGTCAAAATACAACTTCACCCATTCTGCGGTCTTCATGCATTCTGCTATCTCCAGTATGACCCCACCTGTGCCTCTCCCAGGCCCAGCTCTATCCTCTCCAGAGACTGGCGGATGATGCCACTCTTCTCCTGCTCCACACTGCCACTCTCGGCCACCGGCCGGCCCTCCAGCACCTCCTGCAGGTTGTCCAGGAGGGTGTGGTTCTCGCCGCGCAGCGCCTCCAGGCCCGCTATCACTTGCCGCGTGCTGCACAGAATCTCCTCCCCCGACAGCATGGTGCCTCTCTCAGCTCAACCCTGTATGGAGGAGGAGGAAGAAGGGGACGGTTCACAATTTTAAAATACTTGTAACTGGTCATATGGACTGTACAAGGTGTCGAAAGCGTTCCACAGGGATGCTGCTTCCCACAGTAGTGTCAAGTTGTCTGGATGTCCTTTGGTTAGTGGACCATTCTTGATACACACAGGAAACTGTTGAGTGTGAAAAACCCAGCAGCGTTCCAGTTCTTGACACAAACCGTTGCGCCTGGCACCTACTACTTCACCCTCTAAATGGCACACATACACAATCCTGCCTGGTTATATCCTGCCTGGTTGGCCCTGTCCGGGGGTATCGTCGGACGGGGCCACAGTGTCCCCCGACCCACCGTCTCCAATATCTATGCTGCAATAGTCTATGTGCCGGGGGGCTAGGGTCAGTCTGTTATATCTGGTGTAATTCTCCTGTCTTATCTGGTGTCCTGTGTGAATTTAAGTATGCTCCCTCTAATTCTCTCTCTCTCTCTCTCTCTATCCATCCCATCCCGGAGGACCTGAGCCCTAGGACCATGCCTCAGGACTACCTGCCCTGATGACTCCTTGCTGTTCCCAGTCCACCTGGTCGTGCTGCTGCTCCAGTTTCCACTCTTCTGCCTGCGGCTATGGAACCCTGACCTGTCCACCGGACATGCTACCTTGTCCCAGACCTGCTGTTTTCGACTCTCTCTCTCTACCGCACCTGCTGTCTCGACCTCTGAATGCTCGGCTATGAAAAGCCAACTGACATTTACTCCTGAGGTGCTGACCTGTTGCACCCTGTATAACCACTGTGATTATTATTTGACCCTGCTTCATCTATGAACATTTGAACACCTTGAAGAACAATCTGGCCTTAATGGCCATGTACTCTTATAATCTCCACCCGGCACAGCCTGAAGTGGACTGGCCACCCCTCAGAGCCTGGTTCCTCTCTAGGTTTCTTTCTAGGTTCCTGCCTTTCTAGGGAGTTTTTCCTAGCCACCGTGCTTCTACATCTGCATTGCTTGCTGTTTGGGGTTTTAGGCTGGGTTTCTGTATATCACTTCTGTTGATGTAAAAAGGGCTTTACAAAATACATTTGATTTGACGTCTCAATTGTCTCAAGGCTGAAAGATCCTTCTTTAACCTTTCTCCACCACTTCATCTACACTGATTGAAGTGGATTTAACAAGTGACATCAATAAGGGATCATAGCTTTCACCTGGTCAGTCTATGTCATGGAAAGAGCAGGTGTACTTAATGTTTTGTACACTCAGTGTATATGCATGTATGGGACACACAAAGTGAATAAAGGTCCAACAGGGGTGTGCAATGGCAGCATGTAATTATGCACTGGTGGTAATATGGCTATTGGCAACACTCCATAGTAAACAGTGTTGTGTTGAACTAAAGCAGTACGACAATGTGTAGGCTAACCAACTAGCTTTAGATATACAACTATAACTTGACCACTGCCAGTATGCTAAAGAGACTTGTGACTAGTAAGTTACAGTAAAATACAGCTGGTACTGAACTGAGATGTCTCACAAACAGCAGCCCCTAGACACACAAAGACAAACACACAGAGGAGAAAGGACTAATAGCACACAAGCCTCCCATTATGACAACAATCCATTTGTATCTGTCCTATAGCTGTTTAACAAAACATCTTATCAGAACATAAAATGATGCTCCAAGTTCTGTGCAAAGTAAAAAACTACAAGTGTAGCCTATGTTTACCACCACGGGGGGGTGTCACCGACGACAACAGTATGCTGACCTGACAGCCTGCCAGAGCCTTTAAAACTGTAAAGTGATCTCCCTGGGGATTTCTATGCAAACTTTCATAACCATGACTATGCATTCTGGCAGCCAAAGAAACCATTGAATAGCCAATACAGAGACCAATGGGTCTGTATGTAAAACACATCCTGGGACAACGGTGTCATTTTGCTCCTGTGAGCATGAAGGCATAAAGCCTGGAGCCGACAGCCGCCCAGTTCAATGACTCAAGGCATAACACATGAAGTAGTCTACTTCCTGGTCAGTGGGGCATCATGCCACATTGAGGGGTTGGAGTGGGATGTGTAGTACAATGAGAACAGGTCCAGAGAGAGGTCTCTTCATATGGTTGGAGTGCAGTTCTGACATTAAATCTAAACCCAAAACAATATCAACCCTGTCCTGTTTCAGTTACAAATACAAAATTGTAGTGGGTGTTATATTTCTGGTTGGTGTTCTATTTCACGGTACCTGCTCTCTGTGGCAATAACATGTTGATGCATCTTGTAGCAGGGCTACAGAGGATTGCCTCAACAAAAAAAGTTGGCTCCTTAAAGACCAGATGGGTAGCCTGAACTCAAATAATGAGCATAAAAGGCCTCTGATCACCCTTACACCATATCAATACTAATGGGAGAACAGGAGAGGAGGGCTGCACTGTGAAGCCAAGCGCCTAAGAGGAGAAACAGGTGTCTATGGGGAACAAGAGAGGGAGCTGTGCTGGGCCTGAGCAGGAGACTGCATCAGCATAACACCAAAAGGCAGGCCAGCTGCAGCAGACCATACATTAACACAAGGATATCTTACTAGTGGCTCCTGGGAGGAGGGCAGCGTATGGCAGTTGTAATGGTAAACAACAGTGGTCATTGCAATTGATCGGGACCTATAATGGATCTAAAGTTGAAAAGAGTGATGCTCTTATTTAATATTTGGGTAAATCCATTTGAATTCAATCACTTTTGACATCATCCCTTTTGATGTAAACATACAGTAACTTTCCATACATGTTTGCCCATGGTAGAAGTGGTCAGAAAGGGACTTTTTGGACATGAATGCAAAAACATTCAGGAGATAAAAGTACTCAAATTTGACACATTTTGCATACCCCACCATACCATGAGACATTGTCTTCATCACTGGAAAAGATAAACGGTTGAGTTTGATATCATTTAAAAGCTTACAAATAGTGTTGTCAAACTATTGGATTACTTAGTAAAACGTTGTATTTTTTATTTAAAATTGTCATTTTAAACCTTTAACGTAAATTATCTAAAAACGCATAAACTCCTATTTTTTTCATTTTCGCATATGTTGTAGTTTAGACCCTACTTTACATAATCTGAGGTTGTTGTGTTGTGCCTGCCATCGGTTGAGAAACAACATGCTGTTGAATACAGGGTGGGTGTCATTTCAATCATAGAAAGATTATTCAGAGAATGGACCTATCCCTTCAGACCCCTGCAATTTAGCTGGTACACCATTGGAATTTAAATTAAATTGAAATGTTTACTTCTAATTACTATAATTCAAAATTGAAAAGGCACTCGCACATCTGAGCTATCTTTTTTGCAGGTGCATGGTAATAGTTAAATAAGATGAGAAAAAATAAGAAACCCGCACACTGCTCTTGCTAGTATCACTGCTCTTTAATAAGCTTTACATATCGGCCTCAAGGCCTTCGTCAGAGCTGTTGTGAGTTTTTTTTTAAATGACCACCCTTATGTAGAATGGGGTTGGAGTCGAGGGAAAATAAGTAAGTGTTACCAAATATCATAAATAAAACGTATTAAACACGTCTGTAAAACCACAATGAGGACATCGACCACCAAGCAATGTTTCATAAATCATTGGGTACAGCGCAAGAAAAACGTCAGAGTAATCTGAAATGCAGGCATTAATTCATGTTCACATTTACAACACATAACATACATAGGCATTTCATCACTAAGACCTTTAGGAAATAATGTCTGGAGGGTGAAAATCTCAGAGTATTATTTATATCACCTCCCCTGTCTGATATCTTAACTTTCTCTCGAGTCCAACCGCATTTGACGTATGGAACGGATGTGGGTGGAGTTATGTCTACATAAGGGTGCTAATTAAAAATCGACAAATCAAGCTTACTTGACATACTTGTGTGCAAAACAAATTAGTTAATTTAATGTTTTATGGATGAATAGGCCTACAGTTCTATATTCACATAATTAAGAAAATTGGAATATATCATTTTTATAATGAATTCTTTTGGCCTTTTTATGTACTCACTAGGACACTTTGGCAGGTCAGTAGACCTAAATGAGAAATTGTGAAGCAATTACCATAGGCCTATATTAAATTGGATGATGGCCTACAAAGGAGCATCCTCTATGGGAGAAAAGCAACACCTGTCAGAGACAGATAAACAACATGTGCGCGTGTACAGGAGGACTTGTGCCATAGGCTATTGTATTTGGATGTTTTCCAACATTAGACCTTTGTCTGCCTTCACAGTGCACACGGTTTTATATGGATTACGAATTTGCATTTGTATAACATTAGGCAATAACAACAGATGGTTAGGCCTGTGTGTGCATTGTTGTGGCTTTGTCAACCCGTTTAAAATGGTATTGGAATACTTATACTGCGTAGGCTACAGACACATAAAGACAAACATTTATTCATCAAAATAAATATATTTTGTCAAATAAATGTATTGATGACATACTATATGCATACAGTGACAATTCGGCACTAGGGCGGCTGTAGCAGAAGAAAATAAAGACCATTGGGATATAATGCAGCCATTGAAACTACAAAATTATGATCCACACGTCAAAGAACAAATTGATGTGAACACATTAACAAGAGCACTATCAACAAAAGTTATTTTTAACCTACCTGCTGCTAATTCCAGGCTTTTGGTGAGTTGTCGACCTCTTGTTGTCGCGTATCTCCGATTTTCAATCGGGCTCCCATTAAAGTTAATTGGACTGCTCGCGTCAAAACATTCACTATTTCTTCATTATGGGACCAAGATAAATGATATCTTTGGACGACGTCATTAACAGCAGGCCTACAGTAATTCAGTAATCATTCACCTGTTCTTGCGGCTCAGACGGTCTCATTTCAGCTTACCTGATCTGATCATTCCCACCATGCACCGCGGTAGATTGACGCCATCTCCCTCTGAGGACAAGGCCATCTATCTGTGGGTGATCTGAACTGCGAGTGACATGGGACAGACCAGCACAGACAGGACTGCAAGGACGACTGTCACCGAGATAAACTGCTCTTTTCACATTTTATGTTAAATAAATGCATAAAAACGTGTATATAAAAAATGTTATATTATGTATATAATATATAAGATTTAAATTATTACATTTACATTTACATTTTAGTCATTTAGCAGACGCTCTTATCCAGAGCGACTCACAGTTAGTGAGTGCATACATTATTTAAAAAATGTCATACTGGCCCCCCGTGGGAATTATATTGCTCTATGACAGGCTCTCAATTTATTAGGCTGTAATAGAATGAGATTTTAGTTTTAAAGTGCCACATATCCCTTACCAGAACTAGTATTCTGATGATATTGACAAATTTGTGGCTATTTCTCCATTCAATCTTTTTTGCTTTGGTATTCTTTTGGAATAGGCTATATGCGGGTGTGCTACAGTGTTACTGTTATTGTAAGTAGCAAATTGGTATGTGCATAATTCATTTGTTGAGTCAGTGACTATTATCAATAACAGTCAGTTACATTGTAACCAACACACCATAACACATAAACATGCCCAGTAGCACCACACATAACTGCATGGTATTGTATTTATCATGCAGATTACGAAACAGCAAAAAATAACAGAAAGGTGGGGGCCGAAATGTTTGTGGGGGGCTGGGGATGTGTTTGGGTGGTATTAGGGGTGGAACCCTGTCGGGACTTAATATAACTTGGCAAATTTTCAACAAAGCAGATTAAAAGGGTGGGATGGGATGGGGGATGGCCCGGGGAGAAAATAAACATTAGTAGCAGCAGTATTAGTTGAGACAGTGGTGATGGCAGGGTTGTACGAGGCTTTAACATTAGTTTCAGTAATAGAGCAATGGCTTAGATAGGCGTGACAAAGAGAATGTAAGTAAACTAAAAGGTATTGATGTCTGTGGATCTTGGACAACATATCTGATGTGCAGGCCTCCCAGAATCTACGACATTAATGTAGAAATTTGCATCACAAAGATAAAGGATGCATGAAAAGCAGAAAGAAACAGAGGAAAAGACTGAGTGATGGGAAAAGATGGCAATAGCAGGAGCAATCTGAGAGACACATTACAAGGCTATAGAGACCAACATGGACTATAGAACACTATAGAACACAGTGGCATCTTCTACAGAGATGAAGAGAGAGGGAGACAGAGAGCAGATCACTCGGTGGGTGTCTGCAGGCAGTTATACGATCTGGGTGATTGATGGTTCAGCTGCTGGGCTTGTGTGGCTACTGAGGCAGACTCATACCTTATAAGGGCAGCCAGGCCTGCGCGCTAGGCCTCACTACTCCCCATGTCCTAGGTGAACACTGCTCAGGGGTCAGGTCAGGTCAGGTCACTTGCTTGACAGCATCAGTGGCCCTGCAGTGCACTCTGCACCCAATTCTAAATGCAGTGGCGTGGACCAGAATATTGTTGGCCTTAGTTTTGACACCTTTGTGATTTTAATCTTATTAAGGCCTGCAAATGCTATCCTGTTCCCTCTGAGCCAGAGCCAGTATGTAAAAACAGTACATTATTAACAATACAAAACTGTCCTACCAATATTGTTCTACATTTATATCTCTGGCAATGTAATAAAGTAAATCCTCCCTTTCTAGTGTGATGTCAATATAAAAAATTATATATAATTACTGGCCCTGCACGTAACTATTTATTTAACCGATTCCTATGATGTTTATCAAATTATCTCCCAAATGTCAGTGGTTTGAACTGTTGTTGGCCTGGTTTATGCCATGAAATCCCCTCATTCCTCTATGTAATAACGCGAGCCAGCGTCCATGTAGTCTTGCAGAGTGGATGGTCCGTTTAATATTGGCAGAGGACATTATGTGTGTGTGTGTTTTCCCATAGCTCATTGTATGCAGTAGGGCTTAAGGCTCCAGAAGATAGGGGTTTGTGGAAAGCCTGTGTTAATCGCAGGGAATGTGATCAATGCGTCTGTGTCCAGGGGGTTTGGCAATAGGTACAAGCAAACGTTACACCAACTGGACAGCTGTCTCTGTGCATACTGGCCATGCCTGAGAGGGGAGAATCATAGGACAGTTGGATGAGTGTGTATCAGTCAGTGTATGGAGGTTAGTGAGTGTTTGGGGGTGGGCGGTGGTAGTGGATCTTATGCAATGTCTTCATGGCAACATGTACAGTACTAAGCAATGTAACAATGTAAAATACATACTAACATGTACATCAGGGGTTCCCAATCTTTTTTGGCCCACGACCCCATTTTGGTATCTGAAAACCCCACCCATGTGAAAAAAGTATGTAATTAACAGCCAATGTTTACTTTTTTATTTGGGGCTATGGCAGTCAATTGAAAAACATTCTAGCAACCGTCCATCACATACTTTTAATGTGGGGCAGTCAATTGCAAATTAGTCTGACACAATGTCTCTTATCTCACCACTAATGAGATGGGTGTGTTTGATGCATGTTGGGTCAGGGGGCGTGGTTGACAGTGTGCACCTCATCTCTGCTGTCACATCCAACCTGGATCGATATTTTTGTTTTTAATGCAGATGAGAGCA
The DNA here is from genome assembly GCF_020615455.1 of Coregonus clupeaformis. Lineage (NCBI taxonomy): Eukaryota > Metazoa > Chordata > Actinopteri > Salmoniformes > Salmonidae > Coregonus > Coregonus clupeaformis. The sequence goes on from NC_059196.1 coordinate 3,108,092, forward strand.
CTGAATTCAGCTTCACACAGATATGAGCTGGCAAGGGGTAGCCTACCATGAGTTTTATGGTGCTTTCAAGACAACTGGGAACTCTGAAAAATACGAGGTCAAATCATAATGTCATGATCATTAGGTCGGAAAGTCAGAGTTCTAGAAAGAGGCCAGAGTTCCCGAGTTTGAGTTCCGAGTTGGATTACCTTAAAAAATTCCAAGTCGGAGCTCGTTTATTTCCGACTTCCCAGTTGTCTTGAATGCACTGAAGTTGGAAGTCAGAGATTTCCAAGTTCCCAGTTGTTGTGAACGCGGCATTTAATGCTCAGAGGTAGACGGCAGGGTATTCCCTTTGAGTCCCTTTGTCTTGCCCGCCGTCCCTTGATAGATGGAGCCATCTGTGCAAAAGTCCACCATTTGATCCCATATGGAATCTGTTTTTCGTCAATATAGCCACGCAGCACACTGAACATCCCATATGCCGTTTCATGCTCGGGAATCGTGAGACAGAACAATATGTCCTCGTGAATAGCATCCCCCCGACATGTATAGCGAACAAAAGTAAATGCATGGACATCTCTGCCCTCACAGCTAATGTCCATTTGGAGAGCATAAACTGGGGAGTTTGAGTTGTTCAGTCATTTTCCTGTTGATTGCTAGCAATAGCATACATTCGTCGTTTAACAATGTTTCCTGACAAAGGTGTTGATGTGAGTTTCTGTGTATATATAATTTTTTCTCTCAGGATTTTGGAAATTCTCCCGCGACCCCATTTTCATATCAGGCGACTACACATAGGGTCGCGATCCCTACTTTGGGAACCGCTGATGTACATAGACAACCCACTCAGCCATTCCCCCATCTAGGATACGTTATTCTGGTCAGTAGAAATCAACTGTGCTAAAGTCACAGGTCACGGGGAGGAGAGGAGGTATCGGTAAATAGACTATAGACAGACATACAGACTGACAGTTGAGTCGATGCAATTTAATCAGCCAATCTGGCACTGGTGGACGGATAACTTTACACTGTGGCACTAAACATAGCCCAGCACAAGTGACGGAACTGGCTCTGGTTTCAATGGATGCGATTTCATCACCAAACACACAACACACCCAAACTGAGAGACACTATTTTAATGGACCCATTTCCAAAGATGTATTTTGTTTACTGTTTATATGTGCTTGACTCTGTGGAGGAATAATATGTTATCTTATTAATACATCACAATGTGTACTTTCTCAATCATCCTGGGACCAATCACATATAAACCTATAGTCTAGCTAGCCCCTACCCTTTGACACATTCTGATGTTGCCATACCTATTTGATCCCTTTCAGATCTAGGCTACCAAGAAGTATTTAGGGCAGTGGTATTCAAAGTCGGGGTCCCGACCCCTAGTGGAGGGGAACTGCAGTGGGGTCGGCAATTTAATGTCATTTTTGTAATATTTTTTTTTGGGGGGAACAAATCATTGTACAGATCATTGTATGTGACAATATACAAACGTTTTTGAGAAAGATAATTTGAAAAATACAATTTTATTGAGTAAATGTATTTATTGGTTTCTTTTCGTTTTGATAAGTGATGAAAATGTAATGAATTGAAGGTTATTTGTTGATGTAAAAATCTAAATTGACCGACTTTAAGGTCGTGTCATTGATTTGGGGTGGGGTTGTGATAAATTCTTGCCCAAAAAATTGGGTCCCCAGAAATTCTTGTGAAAAAAATTGGGTTTGAATACCATTGGTCTAGGGGTAGGGGCTAGAGTTTGGTTTGGAATGATCCTTCTCTCCTCCAGTTACAGACGTCCATGTTGCAGCTATACAGTGTGTTCCATAGGCAACCTGATAGCAGGCTCCTAGCTTGTTGCTAATTTTGACCATGGCAGGTAAGCTGTGGTGCCGACAGCACGACAATGATATGATGTCCCTCAACTCAACCAGAATATTACATAATCTGTATGAGTCACACATACAGTATGTACAAGTCACATTTACAGTACACATTTCATACATAGAAAATGTAATATAGGGCCCTGAGATGCTTTCCACTGCCATTCACTAACATTAAAATGTGTTTTTGAATAGCAACAGCAATCCACACACAATCTTACAAGGTTATTTTGATTCTGTAATGTGTGAAAGTATTGAAATAGTGATGGCTATGGGAAGCTGCTGTACTGTGATGAGGCTCTGACACCTCTATGTGAAATTGAATGTTAAACACATTGTAGTGCTTTGCAAATATCTATATGATCAAGTTGTACATGGTACTACAATGCTACCCGATATCTTAGAAGGCATCTGAAACTCAGACAGTGAGACCTTAAGTATACACCAACAACACCAACTTCTCTGTCTAGTCTTTAGAACGCCATTTCAGTCTATTCCACTTTGCAACAAATGCAACATAGTCACATATGTTGATGGTGTCCCATTTCAAAGGCTGGATCTATTTGTAGGGTCTGCAAACTGCTAACATACTTTTTTCTACATAGGTGTACGTGTTTGACACTGGCCGCTCAGAGGTCACACCATGTGTGGATTCCAAAGAAGGTGTCACTGTAGCCCAGCGTTAACTTCCTGTCTCGTATTCTATGTTTCGTATGGTACAGCAATCATCGCTTCTAGGGGAGTTCTCTGCTCTTTCAGCCTCTTCTAGGCCTCTTCTACCCTCTAACCTTCTAGGCCTCTTCTACCCTCTAACCTTCTAGGCTTCCCTAGACGTTTAAAAGTAGCCTATTTAAGAAGCAGATGTATTCTCCATCTGTGCATGTGTAACAGAGTTGGATTTGTAACCTCACTCCCCAGCTTGAAATATCGCCACCCGCGCTATCAAATTGCTAGCTTTTCGGTAGCGTAGTTGGCAAAGACATTTTCAAGAGGGCGGTCACGTGTGTTTGCGAAGCAGAGAATCTGGGATCACACCCATTTGCGTACGTGTAAGGAAGGAAGCTAAACTGTTAAGCAAGCACAGTGACGCCTGTTACTCATGCTTTACTTTCATTAAACAACAAGCCAATAGTAGATTGACAAACACCAACATATAATGTGGAATGGCGGCCGTTTTACGGGCTCCTGACCAATTGTGCTATTTTGTGTATTTGTTTGCGCTGATAGTTTCTTATGACTGAAAATAGATTCTGGACATCAGAACAGCTATCACTAACCTCCATTTGGATGAGGACTTCTCCTTCAATGAGTCGGAGGCGAAAGACATATTGATTATCGTGGACCAGACCCAAATCCCCGACACTCGAAGAAGGAGGAGATGGTGCTATAGAGGCTGGCGTCGTGGGATACCTGACGAGAGTGTCAGAGAGTGGATAAATCGCCTCTACCCTTCGTTCTATTGGTGAACGTGCAATCACTGGAGAATAAACTGGATGAGCTCTGATCGAGACTATCCTATCAACGTGATCTGAAGAACTGTAATATCCTATGTTTCTCCGAGTTGTGGCTGAACAAGGATAATGTAAATATAAATCTAGCTGGTTTTCTATACATCGGCGGGACAGAATGGCTGCATCGGGGAATCTCAGAGGAGGGGGTGAGTGTCTCTTTGTTATCAACAACTGGTGCGCAATCTTTAATATCACAGGTGTCAAACTCATTCCATGGAAGGCCGAGTGGCTGTGGGTTTGCGCTCCTCCCTTGTACTTGATTAATGAATTAAGGTCACTAATTAGTAAGGAACTCCCCACACCTGGTTGTCTAGGTCTTAATTGAAAGGAAAAACCAAAAACCTGCAGACACTAGGCCCTCCATGGAATGAGTTTGACACCCCTGCCTAATATTAAGGATGTCTCGAGATTCTGCTTGACTGAGTTAGAACACCTCATGATAAGCTGTAGACCATACTATTTACCAAGAGAGTTTATCTATATTTTTCGTAGTTGTCTATTTACCACCACAAACCGATGCTGGCACTAAGACCTCACTCGATGAGCTGTATAAGGCCATAAGCAAACGAGAAAATGCTCACCCAGAGGCGGCGCTCCTAGTGGCCGGTGACTTTAATGCAGGAAAACTGAAATCCGTTTTACCTAATTTCTACCAGCATGTCACCTATGAACTAGCGGCGAAAAAAATCTAGATCACCTTTACTCCACACACAGAGATGCATACAACACTCTCCCCCGCCCTTCATTTGGCAAATCTGACCATAACTCTATCCTCCTGATTCCTGCTTATAAGCAAAAACTCTATCAGTGTCAGTATCAGCTACAGGACTGTTTCCCTAGCACAGACTGGAATATGTTCTGGGATTCATCCGATGGTATTGAGGAGTTTACCGCATCAGTCACCGGCTTCATTAATAAGTGCATCAATGACGTTGTCCCCACAGTGACCGTACGTACATATCCCAACTAGAAGCCATGGATTACAGGCAACATCCGCACTGAGCTAAAGACTAGAGCTGCCACTTTCAATGAGCGGGACACTAATCCGGACGCTTATAAGAAATCCCGCTATGCCCGCCAACGAACCATCAATACAGGACCAAGACCGAATCCTACTACACCGGCTCTGACGCTCGTCGGATGTGGCAGGGCTTGCAAACTATCACGAATTACAAACGGAAACCCAGCCGCGAGCTGTCCAGTGACACGAGCCGTCCAGTGACACGAGCCTACCAGACCAGCTAAATACCTTCTATGCACAGTTCGAGGCTAGCAACACTGAACTATGCATGAGAGCAACAGCTGTTCTGGACGACTGTGATCACGCTCTCCGTAGCCAATGTGAGTAAGACCTTTAAACAGGTTAACATTCACAAGGCCGCAGGGCCAGACGGATTACCAGGGCGCGTACTTAGAGCATGCGCTGACCAGCTGGGAAGTGTCTTCACTGACATTTTCAACCTCTCCCTGACCCAGTCTGTAATACCTACATGTTTCAAGCAGACCACCATAGTCCCTGTGCTCAAGAACGCCTGTCTAAATGACTATCTCCCCATAGCACTCACATCTGTAGCCATGAAATGCTTTGAAAGGCTGGTCATGGCTCAAATCAACACCATCATCCCAGACACCCTGGACCCACTCCAATTAACATACCGCCCCTACAGATCCACAGATGACACAATCCCTATTGCCCTTTCCCACCTGGACATAAGGACCACCTATGTGAGAATGCTGTTCATTGACTACAGCTCAGCGTTCAACACCATTGTGCCCTCCAAGCTCATGACTAAGCTAAGGACCCTGGGATTAAACACCTCCCTCTGCAACTGGATCCTGGACTTCCTGACGGGCTGCCCCCAGGTAGTGAGGGTAGGCAACAACACATCCGCCATGCTGACCCTCAACATGGGGGCCCCTGTGCTTAGTCCCCTCCTGTACTCACCCACGACTGCGTGGCCACACACGACTCCAACACCATCAATAAGTTTGCAGACGACACAACGGTGGTAGGCCTGATAAATGACGACGATGAGATAGCCTACAGGGAGGTCAGAGACAACCTCTCCCTCAACATCAGCAAGACAAAGGAGCTGAATGTGGACTACAGGAAATGGAGGACCGAGCACGCCCCCATCCACATCGACGGGGCTGTTGTGGAACAGGTCGAGAGCTTAGTTCCTCGGTGTCCACATCACTAAGGAATTATCATGGTCCACACACATCAACACAGTCGTGAAGAGGGCAAGAGAACGCCTCTTCCCCCTCAGGAGGCTGAAAAGATTTGGCATGGGCCCTCAGATCCTCAAAAAGTTATACAGCTGCACCATTGAGCGCATCTTGACTGGCTGCATCACAGCTTGGTATGGCAACTGTTTGGCATCCGACCGCAAGGCGCTACAGAGGGTAATGCGTATGGCCCAGTACATTACTGGGGCCGAGCTCCCTGCCATCCAGGACCTCTACACCAGTTGGTGTCAGAGGAAGGCCCTAAAAATTGTCAAAGACTCCAGCCACCCAAGTCATAGACTGTTCTCTTTGCTACCGCCGATGCACCAAGTCTGGAACCAACAGGACTCTGAACAGCTTCTACCCCCAAGATGTAAGACTGATAGATAATTGGTTAAAAAGTTAACCAATAGCTACCCTGAATATCTGCATTGACCCTTTTTGCACAAATCTCCTTTGACTCATCACATACGCTGCTGTTACTGTGTATTATCTATACCGTTGCCTAGACATTTGATCCCTTCCTATGTGTACAAACATATCTACCTCAACTAGCTCGTACCCCTGCACACTGTCTCAGTACTGGTACCCTGTGTATATAGCCAAGTTATCGTTACTCACTGTGTATTTATTCCTCGTGTTATTCTTTTTTATTTTATTTTCTTCTACTATTTCTCTTTTTTTTTCTCTCTGCATTGTTGGGAAGGGCCCATAAGTAAGCATTTCACTGTTAGTATACACCGGTTGTTTACAAAGCATGTGACAAACACAATTTGATTTGATTTGTAAGCATTCTTTTCACAATTGCATGCACTGACAGATAATTAGGATTTAGCATTTTATTTGGATCCCCATTAGCTGTTGCAAAAGGAGCAGCTACTCTTCCTGGGGTCCACACAAAACATAAAACATGACATAATACAGAACAATAAAATAGACAAGAACAGCTCAAGGACAGAGCTACATACATTTAAAATAAATATAGAAATACAAAAGGATCTGTGCTGACAAAACAGTTAGGAAAAACATATGTGGCAGCAGATAGTCTAGTGGTTAAGAGCGTTGTGTTAGTAAACGAAAGGTTGCTGGTTTGAATCCCAAAGCCGATTAGGTGAAAAATCTGTCGATGTGCCCTTGAGCAAGGCACTTAACCCTAGTTGCTCTGGATAAGATCGTCTGTCAAATGTAAATATCACTTTACATAGACATACAAGTTATTTAGGTCAGATAGGGGAGAGACGTTGTGTTGCGAGGTGTTGTTTTATTCGTTTTTTAAAGCTGATTTTGCTGTTTGCTTATGTAATTTGAGACAGAAGGGTGTTCCATGTAACTAAGGCTCTATACAGTAATGTGTGTTACCTTAAAATAGTTTTGGACCTGGGGACTATGAAGTTAGAAACTGTCACTCTACTAACATATTCTACTCTTCACACATAGCAGCACTTGAACACTGCGTCACAAAAATACATACATACTTTGATGTGCACACACACGTACACACTGTTGTACACACACACAGGTACACCAGAGGAGGCTGGTGGGAAGAGCTATAGGAGGACGGGCTCATTGGAATGCCTGGAATGGAATCAACGGAATTGTATCAAACACATCAAACACATGGAAACAACGTGCTTGACTTCGTTCCATTGATTCCATTCCAGCCATTACAATGATCCCATCCTCCTATAGCTCCTCCCACCAGCCTCCTCTGCGGTACACACTCCGATCACAGAGGCGCTTTATAAAATACAAGGTGCTCTGAGGAGCAGCTGTCTTGTGTGTGGCGACCCTTCCCCCTTTTCACTCCCTCCCATTCCCCTTCTCGTTTCCTCCCCCGCTCCCTGGAGCTTCCAGAGCTTAGTGAGTATCTTACTAGTTCATGGGGGTCCCCTGTCCCCTGTCCCCTGTCCTCTGTCCCGTCCCCGCTGTTCCTCAAGCTGCTGCTAACTTTACATAATTGTTCCTCCTGTCTGCCAGCCCAGGCAGCTGGAGCCCAGAGAGAGGATAAAGTGGCAGGCTAAATTGAGAGGGTGGCACTGGCCCAGAGTGCATCCATCTCTCCCCTTCTTTTCCTTCTAGTCCTCTTTTCCTTCTCTATCGCCTCCTCAGTGAATCCTCACCAAGCAGAACCTGTCTGGTCTGGCTTCACACCAGCACAGAGACATGCAGGGCCCAGGCACCCTGGTGGAGAGTCCATCATGTGTCATGGAGGCCTCAGTTGGCAGAGCGGGTGTGTAGACGTAATTCAGAATGACACTGCAATAGTAAGAAGATCAAACCTATGCATGGACAGTATTCTGCATGTAGGTGTATTTTGTTCTACATTGTCAAAAGGCAAAACTACAAATCTCAAGAGTTTGACAAATGAAATGACTGATTGGCTGACAAGATTGAATGTGTTTTATTGATTGGTTGATGACGATTTAAAAAGGGAACCTCAAATAAGCTGCAAAAGTGAGTTGTGTGCCCAACATGCAGTCATGGTAATGCTGTTGACCATGGGGCATTAATAATGAGGATGGATGGGGGTTTTATGGGGTTGACAGGGGCACACAGGAGGGGCATGGGGACATAATAATAATAATATGCCATTTAGCAGACGCTTTTATCCAAAGCGACTTACAGTCATGCGTGCATAATTATTTTATTTTTTGTGTATGGGTGGTCCCGGGGATCGAACCCACTACCTTGGCGTTACAAGCGCCGTGCTCTACCAGCTGAGCTACAGAGGACCACCCATGGACAGAGACTAATTTGGTCAGTCATATTAGGGTAGGATAGGCATGGCACAGCTGTGAAACTGGACCCTGGGCATTGACTTAGAGCAGGGGTGTCAAACTCATTTTGCCCTCGTCTTCAACGAGGTCTGGAGGGCCGCACTGAAAATTGGTTACATTTCCTCACCTTCAAAATGAGCATCAATAGTATCAATAGTTTCTGGAATTTTCGATACTCCCTGACTGTAGCTTTCATTTATGTGATAATTACCGAGCTGGACACAGTCAAGAAACTATGAATGTAGGTCCATTATCATTTCTACACAGTTTCGATGTAGTTTTAGTCATTTTAAAGTTAGTTTTTTACTCAAACCACCCATTTGACACCCCTAACTTAGAGTCAGGGCACTGAGAGTACCTCCCCCTATACTCAATACACATACATACATGTACACATACACACAGACTTAAACCTGTCTTGTTGCTTCTCTGCTGTTCCTTTCTACAACAAAGGGTTTAGAGCAGGGGTTCCCTAACCTTTTTCCCCAGGGCCCCCATTTTCACATGTATTATTGTTTATTGAGAAAGCCTATATTAAATACACCACCAGCTTGATTTTGCTTAATTTGAGGGACCTAGGAAAATTTTGTAGTTTTGAAGCTCATTTCCTGCAATTCTACGTAGTTTAACAAAACTCATGACAGAGCCCTGACCCATCAAACACCTTTGGGATGAATTGTAACGCCGACTGTGAGCCAGGCCAAATCGCCCAACATCAGTGCCCGACCTCACTAATGCTCTTGTGGCTGAATGGAAGCAAGTCCCCGCATCAATGTTCCAGTATCTAGTGGAAATCCTTCCCAGAAGAGTGGAGGCTATTAGAGCAGCAAAGGGGGGACCAACTCCATATGAATGCCCATGATTTTGGAAAGAGATGTTCGACGAGCAGGTGTCCACATACTTTTGGTCATGTAGTGTATTATTCCGCTACCAAATATGTTTTATTATGATTATTTATATGAACCCTCAATTTAATTCTACATATTTTATTTTACAGAAAGTGAATAGATCAATTCATAGCGACTGAGTTACAAATTGTGTAAGATTACTTCCCAAGCAAAGTCTAATTTCTTGACTCCTCGCCTTTGGAAAGTCATAGTTCAGCTTCTGAATGTCATAATGACAAACCAAATATATTCCCATATGCAGCAGAGTCGCATGTTCCTCGGGCATTTTACAAATGTTTTCTATCCTAAAGCATTGCGTATTTATGCTTTGTTTTAGATCGGTATAAACAATCGTGGGGGTAGCGTTCCCTAGGTTGGGAACAACTGTTTTAGAGAATGCCTTGTACCACAGAGTATAGCAAGCTTGAAACATATTGCAGAGACACATTCCACTTCCCTCATTAAGAAATATGAACTTGGTCATTGAAATATGAACCTGGTCATTGACATTCATTTAGGTTATTACATTGCTATGACCGGAACGCTTCAGTAGTGTCGCAATAGAAAACCGCTGAGTGTGTCAATAAGTACTGAGTTTAGCTTCTCTTGGCCACCCCCTACTTTGCATAATGGGAGGGATTAGTAGTGTTTGCGTCAAACCCATCAATCATTTTGTTGTCACATGGGCTCTCTCTGATTTAATATCTGTCAGTAATTGCACTAGTGATATGTAATAGATCTCAGACACAAGGCACCTGCAATATCTCATACTCCTGCTGAACATCTTAAAATCATTTTATATAATACCACCGGCTGGCACCCTTCGCCAATTTACCCTTTGTATTATGTTAGGTAAATTTTTCCATATAAAACCGAATTTTGACCGAATTTTGTAATGATCAACTTAATAATACTTTTGATAATAATACATAGGCCTGGACAATCAACCTCTATCACTCTTACCCTCTCTAAATCTGCTTCAGCAAACTTTGGTTGTATACAGTAGATGCTTTCAATTCAACCTAATGCTGTTCTTCTTCTTCTATCTGGTTGTGCATAAATGAATGACATTTTATTTTCGTGTCAAATCGACAATTGGCAACCCATCCCTTATGGGATTAATTGACACAGAAATAAACATTACAATAATTCACTGTGGTAATAAAATGATAATTCTTCTTCCGGTGTTCTCTGCATTGCGCATCGCCTAAAGACTGAAAAAATGTAAGGTAAAAATCAATATATAATAGTAAATAAGGTTATCCAAACAATAATTATATCCCAAAAACAGTAAAATAATATACATACACGACCGTTCAAAAGTTTGGGGTCACTTAGAAATGTCCTTGTTTTTGAAAGAAAAGCCATTTTTTTGTCCATTAAAATAACATCAAATTGATCAGAAATACAGTGTAGACATTGTTAATGTTGTAAATGGCTATTGTAGCTGGAAACAGCTGTTTTTTATGGAATATCTACATAGGCATACAGAGGCCCATTATCAGCAACCATCAGTCCTGTGTTCCAATGGCACGTTGTGTTTGCTAATCCAAGTTTATCATTTTAAAAGGCTAATTGATCATTAGAAAACCCTTTTGCAATTATGTTAGCACAGCTGAAAACTGTTGTGCTGATTAAAGAAGCAATAAAACTGGCCTTCTTGAGACTAGTTGAGTATCTGGAGCATCAGCAATTGTGGGTTCGATTACAGGCTCAAAATGGCCAGAAACAAATAACTTTCTTCTGACACTCGTCAGTCCATTCTTGCTCTGAGAAATGAAGGCTATTCCATGCGAGAAATTGCCAAGAAACTGAAGATCTCGTACAACGCTGTGACTACTCCATTCACAGAACAGCGCAAACTGGCTCTAACCAGAAAAGAAAGAGGAGTAGGAGGCCCCGGTGCACAACTGAGCAAGAGGACAAATACATTAGTGTCTAGTTTGAGAAACAGGTCCTCAACTGGCAGCTTCATTAAATAGTACCCGCAAAACACCAGTCTCAACGTCAACAATGAAGAGGCGACTCCGGGATGCTGACCTTCTAGGCAGAGTTGCAAAGAAAAAGTCCAGTGTCTGTGTTCTTTTGTCCATCTTATTCTTTAATTTTTATTGGCCAGTCTGAGATATGGCTTTTTCTTTGCAACTCTGCCTAGAAGGTCAGCATCCCGGAGTCCCCTCTTCACTGTTGACGTTGAGACTGGTGTTTTGCGGGTACCATTTAATGAAGCTGCCAGTTGAGGACCTGTGATGCGTCTGTTTGCGACTGCTTCTTCCCTAAATAGTTATTGCATAGTTTGGAGCTGTGATTTGGGTCATTGTCCTGTTGTAGGAGGAAATTGGCTCCAATCAAGCGCCGTCCACAGGGTATGGCATGGCGTTGCAAAATTGAGTGATAGCCTTCCTTCTTCAAGATCCCTTTTACCCTGTACAAATCTCCCACTTTTCCACCACCAAAGCACCCCCAGACCATCACATTGCTTCCACCATACTTGACAGATGGCATCAAGCACTCCTCCAGCATCTTTTCATTTGGTCTGCGTCTCACAAATGTTCTTCTTTGTGATCCGAACACCTCAAACTACGATTTGTCTGTCCATAACTATTTTTTCCAATCTTCCTCTGTCCAGTGTCTGTGTTCTTTTGCCCATCTTAATCTTTTTTTTTTTTTGGCCAGTCTGAGATATGGCTTTTTCTTTGCAACTCTGCCTAGAAGGTCAGCATCCCGGAGTCGCCTCTTCACTGTTGACGTTGAGACTGGTGTTTTGCGGGTACTATTTAATGAAGCTGCCAGTTGAGGACCTGTGATGCGTCTGTTTCTCAAACTAGACACTCTAATGTATTTGTCCTCTTGCTCAGTTGTGCACCGGGGCCTCCCACTCCTCTTTCTATTCTCGTTAGAGCCAGTTTGCGCTGTTCTGTGAAGGGAGTAGTACACAGCGTTGTACGAGATCTTCAGTTTCTTGGCAATTTCTCGCATTGGAATAGCCTTCATTTCTCAGAACAAGAATAGACTGACGAGTTTCAGAAGAAAGTTATTTGTTTCTGGCCATTTTGAGCCTGTAATCGAACCCACAATTGCTGATGCTCCAGATACTCAACTAGTCTCAAGAAGGCCAGTTTTATTGCTTCTTTAATCAGCACCACAGTTTTCAGCTGTGCTAACGTAATTGCAAAAATATTTTCTAATGATCAATTAGCCTTTTAAAATGATCAACTTGGATTAGCAAACACAACGTGCCATTGGAACACAGGACTGATGGTTGCTGATAATGGGCCTCTGTATGCCTATGTAAATATAACATTAAAAATCAGCCGTTTCCAGCTACAATAGCCATTTACAACATTAACAATGTCTACACTGTATTTCTGATCAATTTGATGTTATTTTAATGGACAAAAAAAATTGCTTTTCTTTCAAAAACAAGGACATTTCTAAGTGACCCCAAACTTTTGAACGGTAGTGTGTGTACATACATACATACACACACACACACACACACACACACACACACACACACACACACACACACACACACACACACACACACACACACACACACACACACACACACACACACACACACACACACACACACAGATAAACCCTGTCTGGCAGAAAGAGAAGATTTATATGGGAGACAAGTCTATACACAATCTATATACACACGTGCCATTTACCACATAGAAGCTAAATATTTTGCATGTTTGTTATGACTTTCACCCCATGGGGACACAGTATCTTTCTTTGGCAGGGCCCTGGCATGCTGCTAGAAATAGACATGAAGGCATATATTATCTAGCACAGTTGGGAGATTTGTCCTGACAGAATGGTTAGCACAAAAGCTCAGGGTAGAGGGTAAGTAAGGAAGGCACACTGAAGTGTGGGGCTTTCATCCATTTGTGTGCGCAATCTACGGCAACAGCTCTGCTAACGTGCGTTGGACATTTTGGAATTGTCTTCTAGTGATCCATACCAAAGCTCAGTATTGCAGAGTTGTAGTTCTTCTCAGTAAATGCCAAGCGACAGATTTATACCTATGCTATTCTCACCTGATAATAAAGACGAAGGAAGATTCCCCCTCCCAAGCCAGTCTGTACATAATGATAACCAACGATAACCATTAAAGCCAAAAAGTGGTATGTTGGCCAAGGTATAAAGTCAGTGAAGTGTTCTGTACTGGCATCCCTGATTCAACTGGATGGGAATACGGAGGATACAGTGAATAGGGAGAGAGGGATAAAGGAAGAGAGTGAGACTAGTAAAAATGTCAGCAAATATAAGTTATCTGACAGAAATCCTGAGTGGCGCAGTGGTCTAAGGCACTGCATCTCAGTGCTAGAGGCGTCACTACAGACCCTGGTTCGATTCCAGGCTGTATCACAATCTGGCCGTGATTGAGAGTCCCATAGGGCGGCCGGGGTAGGCCGTCGTTGTAAATAAGAATTTGTTCTTAACTAACTTGCCTAATTAAAAAAATCTTCACCAACATTTGGACCGTGAGAATTCTTGATAATAAGAAAAGCTCTAGTTTGTTAAATTCACCCAAAATAGGCCTGTTTACATCAGCCTGACATTGTGCCACTTGTTCATTCTGTCTAGTTGGGAGACACAGTGGCACTGTGCGGAAGACTTGTTTTAAACAATCTCCTCATCAAAATTGTTAAACCTTGTGTGAAATCACATTAAACCTTGATTGACTATAAGCTTCAACAAAAACCTCTGCGAAGTGCAATTGCTCTGAATCCAAGTGGAGTGTGTGACACAGTTCCAGTTTGTGGTTCATATTGTCAGGTACTGTTTATGAAATGGCTTTCTCCTTTCTCCTCCTCCGGTTCACCATCTCTCTCAAGGGACCATGACCATATTCCTATGCAAAATCATATCACTTTTTTTGACTGATTCAAATTAGGACCAAGGGGGTGGGAATACACACCAAACACACTACAGATGAATGAGAGGGAGATCCAATGACTGTAGGGGAGAATTCCCATGAAATCCCCCAACTAGTAATATAATATATGCCATTTAGCTGACGCATTTAGACATAGTAGTTATTTGCTCCCCCAGGACCCCACAGTCTCTCAGTGTGAACACTTATAACAGTGTACACGGAGAAAGTGTATCTTTTACAACTGTCGCTTTACTTCAACTGTCGCTTGCAGCCCCTCTTTCAACCCCCCACCTCAAGTAGCTAATCAGAGGAGGGGGACGTTGCCGTTCAGGGGGTAGGTACAGCTGTTGTTCCGTCTCGGGTGTTGTGATGTAAGTTCTTGCCTTTTAGAAACTAAACTGGGCATCAGGGGCTGTGGCTGTCCAATCGAGTGAGAGAATTCAAAGACAAATCAGCCAATGGGTGCAAAGGTCTGGGTATATAAGCTAGGGTCTAACACTTGTCAAAGTTGGGCAACCCCTATATTGGCTTTGGTGGATCCCGGGAACGTTACCTCCTTCTTTTCTACTGTGCAGGTAAACCTACTAGGCAGCAAGCTTCTGGAACAGGGTTTTAAGTAGAAATTAGGAGAACTCCTGAAAAACAGCATAAAAAGAAAAGAGGAATTTTAAACAAACACTTTAGGCAATTGAAACCTCTCCGTTGCTGCACTATTTGGAATCCTGAAATCGGTTCTTCTTGTTTTTTGCATTGGACCCCTCTTCAGTTTCTTGCAGTGTTTCCTAAAATGGAAGATATACCATTTTCTTCTTCTTTAACCTTCTTCTTATGCGTTTTTACTCATCATCCTCTTGAGTGCAAACTGTAACTTTGTTTAAAGTTTTGTCGGTAAAAGAGAGCACTGGTTTGAAAACAGCCATGATCATTAACGGCTGTTGTAGAGGAAGGATAGTCACAGGACAGCGGCTGGTTGATTTGTTACCAGTGGTGATCTATAGATGACACCGAGTCATTTTAGATATTTTGCAGAAAAAAACATGCAATGTGAAGTATTGAATTTCTATAATGTCTGCAATTGTTCCTCAGCATGTTTTTAGTTCAGATGTTATTAATCTGAGATCCTATTCATTCTGATATGAAGGTCAGTTGTGCTAATGACCGGATAATGAATCAAGTCAGTCTCTGGATCTCTCTGGTACCACCTACTGGGGTGTAGCCAGACTAGGCTCCAGTGGTGGTGTTCCTTGAAGGAATGGAAAGGTGGCTTGCATGCCAGTGTCAGAGTATAGCCACAGCAAGAGTGTGTAGGGTGGATGGCCTGGTCTAAAAAATACCTTCTGCTGCCAAGTGCATAAAAGCACGTAGATCACACCCCTGTCACTCTCTGTGGAAACATGAGGTGGTGGCTGGAGGGGGCCAGGAGACTGATTGATAAGACACTAGGAGACTCAGTACTACAAACCATTTGTTGTATTGTTAGGCCATTGCTAGGACAGTTCCTTGATTTTTTTCTGAAAACCCATCATGCTCTCTTTGACAAAATGTTGCTAGGGACCCAGATATTGTTCTCTCACCATTCTTGAATATTTAGTTGGGAGGGCTTTCGTTACTGTGTGCCAGATCATCCTACATAGATTCACACTTCTTTCCCCCCTCCTTTTTGCAGGACAAAAGAGAGCCGCAATCATGACGAAGAACTGCCACAATGACTATAAGATGAAATTCTCAGATGATGAGGAGTTTCCAGACCTTTCCCTGCACAACAATCACATGGCCAAGGTGCTGACCAAGGACATGTACAAAAAGCTGAGGAGCAAGTCTACCCCCTCCGGTTTCACCCTGGACGACTGCACCCAGACCGGTGTGGACAACCCTGGTAAGACTCGGAAGCACACACACAGGAAGACCCGTCAGGGCCCTGTGAGGTCACAGGATATGCATGTCCTGATCAGCTCTGATTGGTGGCTGATAAGGGCACCTGAAAGCAAAACATTCTTAGTGATATTAACTGATACACTATTAGCATGAAAAATGACACTGTAGGTAGTGCACTTTGTTGGTAGCCTGTTACATGTAGTTTTCCTGTGGCTGTAGTTCTTACCTATTCTCTGTCTGTCTGCAGGACACCCCTTCATCATGACCGTTGGCTGCGTTGCTGGTGATGAAGAGTGCTACGAAGTCTTCAAGGATATGTTCGACCCCATCATCTCCGACCGTCACGGAGGCTACAAGCCCACCGACAAGCACAAGACCGACCTAAACTTCGAGAACCTGAAGGTGAGTGAAGAAAGTGGTCATGACAATCACATTCCTAAATTTGAGTTGCTCCTTTTGCGAGCTTGATTTTTTAGCTAATATATAAGGCTGCAGTGGACCGTGGTGACTAGACAGCATTTGAATGAGTTATATGTGTAGAGTGACATAATTCATTTCCCTGTTTGCAGGGAGGGGATGATCTTGACCCCGCCTACGTTCTGTCTAGCCGTGTGCGTACCGGCCGCAGCATCAAGGGATACACCCTGCCCCCCCACAACAGCCGTGGCGAGCGCAGAATGGTTGAGAAACTGTCCATTGAGGGTGAGTGTCTGAGCCCTCAGTAAAATCAGCACTATAAATCAGGGTCAGCTGTGCTGCCTTGGAGCACGACCATGTCAATCTCATGTTTATGTCTTTCTCCCCTCAGCCCTGGCCACACTGGATGGTGAGTTCAAGGGAAAGTACTACCCCCTGAACGCCATGTCCGATGCCGAGCAGGATCAGCTGATCGCCGACCACTTCTTGTTTGACAAGCCCGTCTCCCCCCTGCTGCTGTCCGCTGGTATGGCCCGTGACTGGCCCGACGCAAGAGGAATCTGGTGAGTGCCCAGGACACAGGCCCATACCAATACCCGAACCAAAACAATACCATTTGTGAAACCAGATAATGTTGTCCCAGTGTATCATAGTGGTGTGTCACGTAGTACATACTCCCTCCTTTCTGAAGGCACAACGATAGCAAGAGCTTCTTGGTGTGGGTGAACGAGGAGGATCACCTGCGTGTCATCTCCATGGAGAAGGGAGGCAACATGAAGGAGGTCTTCAGACGCTTCTGTGTTGGTCTGCAGAAGGTACACTAGCCACAGAGCCTACATGACTGACACATTGTCAATACCTAGATTGTTCTATATCGCTTGTTCACAATGATGACAGCTGGCTTTTCTTATAGTCAATAGTCGAACATTCGCATCACATTCGGTTGGCTATTCTCACCTGAAAACGCACTCACTGGAACGTTCTCGTCTCCTGTCCTTCTCTACCTTGTGCAGATTGAGGCGGTCTTCAAGAAGCACAATCACGGCTTCATGTGGAACGAGCATCTCGGCTACGTGTTGACCTGCCCCTCCAACCTGGGAACTGGCCTGCGCGGTGGCGTGCACGTCAAGCTGCCCAAGCTGAGCACACATGCCAAGTTCGAGGAGATCCTGACCAGGCTGCGTCTGCAGAAGCGCGGCACAGGTACGAGCTACTCTCAAACTCTCTAACTCTCTTTACAGTCTTACAGTCTTAATGTCATACTGTACCTAGCAATAGTCCATAGAATATAATTACACTGCCATGACATATGCATCTCTGAGGTGACTAGTAAAGCCATATTTAACCTGACATTTACATCATGGAACACCAGTGTTTAGGATTATGAAGACTCACCTTTGACCTCTTTGCCTGCAGGTGGTGTGGACACGGCCTCCGTGGGTGGAATCTTCGACATCTCCAACGCTGATCGTCTGGGCTCCTCAGAGGTGCAGCAGGTGCAGATGGTGGTGGATGGCGTCAAGCTCATGGTGGAGATGGAGAAGAAGCTGGAGAAGGGAGAGGCCATCGACGGCATGATCCCCGCCCAGAAGTAAAGTGGCACTTGTGTTTTTTGTATAATAAAAATGAGTAGCCTTGTCATCACGCTGGCAGGAGACTGCCTCCATTGACTTTTCCTAAAGACACTCCACTCTGATCCAACTCTCTTTTTTCCTTCCTTAATTCTTTCCCTTCATTTCTTTTTCTCCTTCTTACGGTTACTTTTTACCATCTGTCCCGTTCTTTCTGTAACATCCTGGGAACAAAGTACCATTGCATAGTCTGGTGCCATGGGCCATCGCTATGTGTATGCACCTAATCTTAAATCCGTTTTTTGGTTGTAAAAATTTATTGAGCAAATAAAACAAGACCCAGTTAACAATTAACCCCACTGTCTGATGTATGGTCTCGAAACACACACACGCCCTCGCACATACACACTCTTGCTGCATGTGTGCACACACACACACACACACACACACACACACACACACACCACGCTACAGCAGCCCCATAAATGCCCTAAAACCATGGTACAATAAACAAACTTCTTACACATAACATGACCAATCTGTAATCTACTGACACCACATCAACCACAGTGAGAAAAAAAGAAACTTGATCCAAAATGTCAGTTTGAAAGGAGAATTTATTTTTGCTTCACACAATTTTCCTCGGAGACATGCAGGACTGCAGGTCAGTCATTTCCATAATTTCACCCCGTTTTATCGATAACAGCAACTGCTTCAAACGCACTACTACTTCCTACTGTTGAAGCATGGTCCTAAGCTTTAAGCAATACATATGGGAATTGTTGGGCAAGAGGTCCTATTTTGGGCAAAGTTGCCAAAAAAATTGCCCTAAATCACAGCTTTCACATTTTAAGACATTTGTGGCCACCTGTTGCAACTAACATCTCCCATGATTCCTTGCAACGGGCAAACTGAAGTCATAGTAGTGTCATTGATTACTATGGACTACTGCCATACACTTGTGCAATAAATATTTTTGCCAAAAGGAATAAGGTAGAAAATGGTGGAGTTTGAAAACAACTGAAGATTTGTTAGTGTGTTGGGCAGGCAGTCCAGTGTGGGCAGGCTGGCGGAGATGGTCAGGGGTGTCACAGGTTACGGAATATAACTGGGATGTTACATACTGTAGAACTTACATCATACTGTAACAGGGACAAACAAGCACATTCTGTAATGAGAACATCTTCCTCGGTTGATGAATTTTTCCTGCCATTTACAAAGGTCTGACAGACTTTCAGCAAACAAGAAAGGTTGAGGAACATTCAGCGACACCAACAGTCTGAGCTGAGAAAATAGAAACATGGTTCAGAGATCTAAACTAGAAGAGCCCACTGCAGCAATTGGGAATGAAGTTCTGGCATGTCTGCTGCTGTGACCCACTGACAGGCAACAAGGATCATTACTGTATATTGGTGCAAACCAAAGCCAGTGACAAACAGTCAAGGCCTGAGTGAGTGACTATCTACCCGACTTGGATCAATTGTGAGCAGCTTGGGACCGTGGTTCATTTATAGAAGAGTGTCAGGGTTGATTTCAACAAGGTCACCCAGGGTCACATTCTAAACTACCCCCCTCAGCAATACAGAAGTCTGATTGGCTACCAGAAGAGAAGCGGCTACATCACGCCTGTTTTGCTGACCAATTGCTCAGTGTTGCTGAGGGCAGAGTTGAGGAGCAGTTCGGAACTCATCCACCAGGGAACCACAGATACAGGAATCATTGGACAGAAATACTGAATGCAATTCAACAAGCATTGCTGTAGTTGTTATAGTCTGTGTGATCAATGATATTATTTTATTTTTGAGCAGAACATTTGGAGTTGATCCAATTCTCTTTTTTATTTTACACAAAAAAGTGCTCCAGATTGTGATTGTGGAAATGTGACAATCAATATTCCCCAACATAATACTAAACACAGCTTATATCAAATCAAGTTTGGAATCTTGTCCCTGTGGATGTGCTGTAACATTTAAGAGGAAATACAATTGTAAGAGGTGATATTGCTAAACCAAAGTGCTACCAGAAAAACATGTAGAATGCTTGTGTACATTACCTGCTGAAACGCAGAAAATCAAAAGGTTAGTGGCTCAGAAGAGCAGTCATCGCCTACTCCGCTTTGGACATTGAAGTCAGACAGCCTTGCTCATTGGTAACCAACATACCGGTATATACAAAACACAAAATGAAACTTGACGAGAGTAGCAGAGGGGGTCTTACAGAATTGAGCAGACGATGGATGGGCAGAAGGGTGTGGCATTTGTTTTACAGCATCGTTTTTTGTCCGTCTCTGCATTTCGGCATGTCTCCCTATATAGCAGGGGTGTCAAATATATGGCCCGCAGGCCGGATCCGGCGCGCGAGGGGGTCCAATCTGGCCCGCGGGAAAAAATATTTTTAAATGAATACAACCACATCAAAACTGTGTAGAAATGATAAGACAATGGACCTACATTCATACAGTTTATTGACTGTGTCCAGCTCGTTCATAATCACTGAAATGAAAGCTAGACAGTCAGGGAGCATAAAAAAATTCAAAAAAATGATGGATTGAGTGGATAGACCATTTTTGGCAAATTTTGGCCCCCGAGGAAATATAACACAATTTCAGTGTTGCCCTCCGGACCTTGTTGAAGAACGAATGCGGCATCCAGGGCAAAATGAGTTTGACACCCCTGCTCTATAGTTCTGTCTAGGAAAGGGCTGGCCCCTTGTTTCTTAAATATGCATTCAGTCTGCGTCAATTGCTCATTGAAGGGAAAAAAAGAAAAACAAAATGAAAAACCTTTTAAATAGCAGCTGTTAAAAAGGAATGACAACTAATATAATCATAACGACGTTGACGAAAAATATCTTCATCTGCAAATATGGAATTAAAAAATAACTGCTCGACTCCATAGATTCACATAATATTGAGGTGCCTCAGCAGGGTTCATAGGTCATAGGTCTGTGAGTGGCGGGCCCGGGCCATCCGTGCCTGTGCGCCTGCGTGTCCGTGTGGCACCAGAAGCGGGTCTTTGGCAGGGGTGAGGTGAGGTTGGCAGTGGGGGTAGCGGGTTCTGCCTGTCTCCTTCTCCTGCCCCCTCGGTCAGTCTGTCCAGTGTAGATGCTCTCTGCCCCACCCCCTGTTGCCCTCAGAGCTCCAGCTCCTTGGACACTTTTGTTGCGATGTCCCGGAAGGAGAGCGGCGCCCCCCACAGGCGTTTGAAGCGCACGCCGCTGGTCTCAGCGGGGCCGGCGGGCAGCTGGCACACCTCAGCCTCGAAGGCCACGCGTGAGCCAGCCGCCCCGTGGGTGCAGGAGAGCAGGAAGGGCCCAGCCAGGTGGACCTGGCAGCCGCAGCCCTGGGCCGCCTCGCGCAGCGCCAGCACCACCTCCGCCGGGTCCCGCGGGCTCCGCACCCTCACATCCCAGCCGCATCGGGGGGTCCGGGGCTCTGCCGCTTTTTGATGCCCAGGTAGATGGCGACTGCAGGG
Organism: Coregonus clupeaformis; assembly: GCF_020615455.1. Taxonomy (NCBI): domain Eukaryota; kingdom Metazoa; phylum Chordata; class Actinopteri; order Salmoniformes; family Salmonidae; genus Coregonus; species Coregonus clupeaformis. Next base: position 3,129,603 of record NC_059196.1, read on the forward strand.
GCAAAGTGGGTGAAGCGTGGGTGGGTGGGAGTGGGGGATTGATTAGGGGTGAGAGATTGAATGAGAGTAGAGGATGCAGGTGGAGTGTGGGTGAGATGATGCATTAACGTGGGTGAGTATATGGGAAGAAAGGGACAGGGGAGAAATAGATTAGTATCATATAGGGTTTGGTTAAACAGCCACAACTCTTAATTTATTAATAGCAATAGAAATCCATTCCTCAATTTCTCATTAAAATAGATAACAAGGCCAATAGAAATTAAAGTATATAACATGTTTTTAACAGTCTTTGCTGAAGAGTGGATGTAGCATCCACAACACACACAAGTTGCATTGCCATCTTAAAATGCTGCCATAAATTAGACAATTCTAGAAAAATAAATCTGTGGTGCAAAATTCAGACGATACCGCAGTGCAATAAAATAGAATATTAGGAAGCACCACAAGTTAGGCAAGTTAACAACACAATTTTACCTTTTTGAGGACGCGTGTTCTTCAAGGCAACAACATTCTAAGTGATGCTGCACCATCACACCTCATTCATTAGACCAGGCTACAGTCAAGCCCCACTCAATGATCTGAACTGTATACATTCCTATATTCAGGTCATTACATTATTATTTCTGGAGGTGTCTGTATTTTGCAGGGTTGTGGTCAATTCCATTTAAATCCGGTCAATAGAGAAAGTAAACCAAATTCCAGTTCTAATTCCACATTTTCCTCATTGAAAAGCATTGAAGAGAATTTTAATTTCAGTGTACTTCCTGACTGGAATTGAAATGGAATTGAGCCCAACCCTGGTGGTTTGCACAGCTAATTTAATTTGGAATTGATTTACATTTCAAAGCAGAAATGTTTATTTGGAATGCTGTCCTGGTGAGTCACAGAATCAGCTTGCGGTGGCATCTTACTTTGCTCGGTCACAAGCTAGCAAAAACACATCTGCTGTGTAGGTAGGTGTAGGTTTAGGGGTGGACATAGCCAGAATAACACACACTAGTACTACTCTTGGAAACATAGGCAATAGTTCAACAGCATGACTTACCAACTATACACACCCACCAACCCAACACAACTAAGACTGGAAGTTAAGTGGAAGCTCTGTACGTTTTCTGCATGTCTACATAATTATGGGTATTTATTAATTTATTAAAATCATTTGAGTAAGTGAAAATGAGGTTCATGTCAAAGGTTGGGGAGTTGAAGTTGTTATTATCACACACTGATGAACCAATTGATAAAACACACAGAAGGATCCTACTTCAGAAAATAATTAGAGAGGCACTGACTCACAGGCATCTAGCACAGGGTACCACATCTACTATCTACGAGTCACACCAAGGGCATTTAGAGCTAATGCTGCATTGACCCATGCTCTGAGCTTTACCTGCTGGTTTTAACCAGAGACTGTTTGACCAGAGACTGTGCAGCCGAGGCTACAGTGTGAGGGAGAGAATAGAAATGCCTTTAGTAACTACTGGTCCTGGAGCTGTCATACCGCCCAATGGTGGGCAGACATGGAGTGATACAGAATGTCTTAAATGATATCCGTCACAACTACCTAACTGATCTGGGGTCAGTTTTGCATTGTGTGATCATAATGAATGTGGTTACAACTGGGTTTGGGGAAACTGATTTTGGGCCAGTAATTAAAAAGGTTCTCATCACAGTTGGACATACTGTATTATAGACACTCACCTTGTGACCGGAGATCTGCAGACTCTCTCAGGTTCGTCTGTGACCCTCAAGAGGAAGACAAAGGTGCGTGTTAGGAATGAATCAGCCAATAGAGAAATATCCCTTTTTCCCTCCCCTTCCTGTTCCAATCCTTTTCTCAGCAAGGCAACATCAACACCATCAACTCATCAGAGCCAGAGTGACATCAACCTTTCGAAATGCACGGAAAGTAAATTAAATAAAATAAACAAATAAAAAACATTACACTTTGAAGCCACACTAGGAATGTTTTGTTTTTAGGAAGGGCTCAGGGCAGGTTTGGGTGCCTTCCAAGAGACTAGAAAGCTACTACTGCTTGCGTTGCGTGACATACTGGACAATTTTAACGTGTGCTGTGATGGATTTTAAGTGGGTTTGTAGAACATGTATTCCAACATTTTTACTAAAAGCATACGAAAGCACAATGACTACTACATCTCAGGTTTTGAGATGTTCCATTACTCATACATCTAACACACACAAGGGGGCGCTGCTGTTCAAGCACCACAAAGAGTGTCCCCCATGTTCGTAACCTTCCCATTTCAAAAGCCGTCCCCACCAACCTGGCAACCCAAATTCCATTCTAGGAACTGGGTGTGTCTTGATAGGACTAGAGCTTTCCTTCTATAAAATCTCCATCTAACAGGATAGGGGAGAGATCTGAGCTGTCCAGTGTCTTAAAACAAACCTGCCAGTGGGATAGCGTCTGGGCTGCCATGTTGGGTCAAATCTCTCTCTGGGAGTGAGGGACTGAGTGGAGCTCATGGGGAGTGGAGTGGATTGGAGAGGGGGGATAAGGACTGACAAGCCTGTGCCTCTGGCTGGGACTGTGAAGGGGATCCCGTTAAGAGCGGGGATAAAGGCTCTATTACGCAAGTAATCCCGGTTTAAAGTGTCAGCGATGCTAAGGACGCATGGCAGCAGCTCCTTAAAAACAAAACCACCACTCCCTCCAATCTGTACTTCCTTGGCCTTGTGATAGCGTTGTGTTGTGGCAAAGAGGTAGGTAGGCTAAACCAAAAACACTGAAACAGCTTCACAGTGCTGGCTCTGGGACTGGTGACGTTTTAACAATGCAAGGAATATATGGAGTTCATTAAATGAGTACCCTCTTACAATCACGTTCAAAAGTACAACTGAACGGCACACAACTGCACAATGAGTGGTGAGGTTATCAGGGTGAGGTGCACCTTAAAGCTTTAGGAGAAGGTAAAAAACAGCCCAGAGAGTCCAAAGTCACATCAGACCCCTTTGATTTGACTTTCAAAGATAAGAATAAAGAAATGTTTAATGTCCAATCATGTATTATTGCTTTAAGTGCCACAATCATTTGGTAGATATCCATATAATAATAAATACATTAACCAACTGCCTTTACATGAACTGAAAATACAAGAAGAATGTATAGAGGATCCCAAACTGCTCCTACATCAAGTACTACAAGCATGTGCACATTTTAAAAGCCTTTGGAAAGCAGGGTCATTGCTGGCTGTTGTTCTGCTGTTGTCAAGGGTATGCTGTGTCACCTGTGGCCTCTAGGGTGTGCTCTTGTACTGAACCCAGACAACAGACACAGCGCACACAAACTGAGGCAGTGAATGAGAGGGGAGTGGGCGAGGGGTTGGAGGTGCTGGCAGACAGGCAGGCATACAGGCATACAGGCAGACAGGCAGACAGGCAGACAGGCAGGCAGGCAGGCAGGCAGGCAGACAGGCAGGCAGACAGGCAGGCAGACAGACAGAGAGACAGACAGAGAGGAGCCAGAAACATGGGAAGAAGAACTTACTAACTGTTTTTGATCCCTGCGGAAGAGTGCAGCCCGAGACGGACTTGTTTGAGTTGGGACGCTTAGAGGGGTCAAGATTGACCCTACGAGGAAGAAGAGAGAGAAACAAAGAGAACGAGAGAGACAGAGAAATAGAGAGAAAGAAAGAAAGACAGAGAGAGAAAGAGATATGGATAAAGGGGAAAAAAGAAGGATAAAAGACTGCAGCTGATTGGCAAGGAAAAGTAAAGTTAACAAGGAAAAGCAAAGTAGTTAAGAAACAGAAACAAAACATGAAGCTCCTCCCCCAAAAAACAGCCAAGACCGAGAGAGAGAGAGTGTAGTAGGGAGATGTGAACTGGGTAAGTGGGGGTTTGAAGCCTGTGGTTAATAGAGGAGGAAGTAAGCCTGAGGAAAGTCAATGCAGATTAAGGAGAGAGTGAGAGAGGGGGACGTCAGAAGCATTTCGGACCCTCCAGCAGTGTAAGTCTGAGTACTGATGGCCAAACACACACACACACCTTACTGACTCCACTGTGTCTCTAGGGCTAAGACGAATGCCCTCCATATTGAGGAAGGGTTCTAAGTATCACTGCCAGAGTCACTGTCACCTGTCTTGGGCTTTGTGTGCTCTCCTCTACAGTAGCCTAACTGGCTTTTCCTTAACACCCTATCTAACACTGTAGCCTACACGCTAGAGGTCATCACGGATCCGAATACCCGAGACCCGATCCGGGACCCGAGCGGTTCCGGATCCAGATTTCTAAATAATGTCACGGGTGTGGGTCGGATCTGATATGATTGTCACGGGTATGTGTAATTTTAACTGACTTGTCCAGAAGGACCCATACAGATCCAAACGTGACTGCTGCAGGAGAGAGAGAAAGAGTGAGAGAAATTGTATAATTTATGCGGCTACTGTTTGCTTTTCACGAGAGTGGCGAACAGCTTGTTGTTGGTCAATCATAAGTCATCAAAGCGGCAATAGGCTATAGTCATAGCGCCTCTGTGTGGGACAAAGGTTAGGAGATATCTAATCAATGGAAGATGGAATTAAAATTATGGAATTAAAAGTTAAAGGAGAAGGACAGGCTACAACAACCAAGAGCCAACAGGTAGACTGCTACTTTATATTCTGAATGGAGTTGTTGTCGTTTGTAACTGTACGACGAGAAAGCGCATGCAGCATCAATTAGCCTAGCTAGCTGCTAGCTAGCTTAACTAGCTTCCCCCGGTTTGATGCAGTCAAGACAGGTGCTACGTAATCATATTGGATGATAAATAACCTAGCTATGGCAGCTTTTAGTCTACTATAGTGAGAGTCGGCTTGGTTGGTTGCTGGCTTTCATCTCTACCTCCCTCCTCCCTGTTCCTGTGTCACTCGCTCACACTCACAGTAGCCTACACACACAGCACGGCCCCTAGAGCGTCACCTCTCTCTACCTCCTCTCCCTCGCATGTTATCAGCTCCAGTTAATAAAATAGCTTAAAAATGGACTTTTCTGCTGCTTCTCTCACTCGGATTGGACCGGGTCTGGATCCAACCAGGTCTATCCGGAACGGGTCTAGTTGTCCTCTGGTCCGTGCGGAACGGGTCTATATAAGTAAAAATGTATTTATGCATATCGGGTCCAGATGGGAAAGCCCCAAGTCCATTTCATAAAGGCCTCTTCTACACGCTAGTCTCCTTTAGGTTGCTACTTCATGGTCATATGCCTCAATCAACATTTATTTTCACCTTTGGTTCAGGCCTGCTATCTAGACTAAAGTTGATTATCTCCATCAGTGCACACAGATGAGCAGTTTACTGGGCTTTGCTTACAAAAATATTTTACACGTAAAATAACACGGGGCGTAACAGGAGCGAAAGCTCATAGTAATCCTTGTCCTTGCTAGACTGTACATTATCTTTATTTGATCTAATTGCTTAAATGGCACTCGCTATCCCTGACGAGTGTTGACTTTCACAATGTTGTGCGCAGCATCGTATAACTAGAACTAACATCTGAGGAAAGTCAATGCAGATGTATTAGAATCCTCCCAATTTCACGCTGCGTGTCCCTTTCAGCTGTTTAGACTAGGATTGCTTAGACATTTGATGCTTACACTCTGAAATTCCTTCACTTTAATATCCAAAGTCAACGGGTTCAAGCTATGAATTCTACCCTCACTATGAACTAGCCTAGAAGTGTTGTCGTCACTATACTGGGGGGCTAAAGCTCAGGGCTTCCTCACACTCCCTTCACTCTCCTCTTACCTGCGTGTCAGCTTGGAGGTGAGCTTGCTGAACAGGTTGGAGGTGGCGCGGGTACGTGCGTGGGGCAAAGGGCTGGCATCGTGGGACAGGGTAGGGGAGGTGGGGGGGGCGTGGGAGGGAGGCCGCCGGTCCCTCAGCTGGCCACCGTGGAAGGTGCTGCGAATGCTGGAGCCCCGGGTGAGGCGGGAGCCTGAGGAAGAGGAGGTCCCCGAGGCCCCAGCGATGCTGTGGGTGGAGGGCGAGGCCGGGGGCAGCCGGTGGGACATGGAGCTGAGAGAGGAAAGGAGAAAGGACAAAACAATCAGATCATCATCACGTTAATCCATCATTCAACCATTAACAGTGAGGTGATCAGTCCATAATGTATGACAAAAAAAACCAGGGCATCATTCTAATGTATCGGTTGAGACAAACGATCTGAGCCAGAAAGGCTTTAGCTGGAGTTAGTTGAGCGTAAAGGCAGAGGGATGGTGAACCATTACAGGCCTGTCACAGGGTAGGAGCTTCCACTTGTGTTGGCTTTCAGCAGACAGAGAGAGAAGGCTAGTGAGGTCAAATCAGAACTGATCATTTGGTGGAAATAGACTGAGGGGGATCAGGGAGGAGGGAAGGACAGACTGGAAAGGGGGATGTGGGAGGGGTGTGACTGGTATACTGGTAAAGAGTGAGAAAAGAAAAGTGAGCATAGAAAGAGAAAGAGAGGGTGAGAGAGGGAGAGAGATGGAGAGAGAGGGCTTGAGGGAGAATGACAGACTGAAAATGAAGACTTCAGCCATCTGCTTGGAGAAGTGTGGCTGGCATGTGGACATCCAGCAGTAGCCACCTCTCATTCCCCATGCCCCCTTAACCCTGCATCCTTTCATCCACTTGGCAGAGCTCCTCCTCCCCTCGTCCCTTTGGCCCGCTCCCTACAGTTCTCCCTGACTGGCTGGGTTAGCTAGGCTGGCTGAGCCCCTGTTGGCCTGGGGCTGCTTTACTTAATGCTCTAAATAACCAGAGCTCTGATAGACACACGCACAGGGAGAGGGGCCGAGTAGGGCAGACACATTAGAGTCCTTTGGTTGAATTGCAGCCGTTTCAGAGCACAATCATTTACCCTCAACCTGAGCCAGGGGCAAGAACTGAAAATGTGTAGAATGTAATGCATGATTATTATGAGCATGTATTTCTGTGTATATCATGTAATTGTATGACAGCATGCATGTCTGTATGAGCATGATTATTTGTGTATGTTTCCGAGTGTGTTGGTTTGTGTATTTTGTCATCGTGTTTATGCAGCGGTGTATTTGTTTGTGCAGCTGTACTGTGTGTGTGCTCTAGCACGTGTGTGTCCCGTCAGCCCGTCTAGTGTGGCATTGCATTGACAGGGCCTAGAAGGCGGTTGCTGGTCAAGTTGGGACACTGCCAGCCCCCGATTTCCCCCTCCACCTCCTCCCCTACCCTCCCTCCCCCAGTGGTTGGACTTTAGGTCACATGATTACCACCACCTTCTGGCACACACCGGTAAGCTCTTTATCTCCTAGTCAAGAGATGTAATGAATGTTATACACACCACTACAGTACAGTACAGTAAAAACACACAGGTTACGTATGCACACATAATGCTGAGAAAGTGAATGGATCCCTGCTATTATACTCAAGGACTCAACAAATGTAGAAGCACATGTGCAACACTCAAACACAAACATGAAACCCAAACGCTCTGCTCACCTGTTCTCCTTTCCGTTCTGTAGTAGGGAGGGCCTGTCTGTGCTGTTCCGGTCCGTGGTGCACACATACGTGTTCCGTCGGATCATGGCACTTGCTGGGACGTTGTTCTGAAAGGCAGGGAGAATGACAGTTGGATAGATAACACATTGACTGTGATTTGGTGAAATTCAGAAAGGCATCCATCCTATAACCCTTCTCTCCTCCATATAATGGCAGTCTAATGGTCAGATAACACTAGGGATGTTTATGTCTATTCAAAGCCCTGACTCTGAAAATATCTACCCCCCACATCACAGTGTCAGTGGATGCATACCAAATGGCACCCTATTCCCTATATAGTGCACTACTTATGAGCCCTGGTCAAAAGGAGTGCACTTTAAGGAACCACAGTATCAGTGTTGAACTCTTCTTGTCACTCTCAGTCCACCCTGTCAGAGTGCCTCTGAGCCCTTCAAAGGGTTAATCTCAGGTTAATCTCCATATTCTCCGTTCACACGGTTGTTGTTGTTGTTGTTGTTGTTGTTTACATTTTACATTTACATTTTAGTCATTTAGCAGACGCTCTTATACAGAACGACTTACAGGAGCAATTAGGGTTAAGTGCCTTGCTCAAGGGCACATCGACAGATTTTTCACCTAGTCTGCTCAGGGATTAGAACCAGCGACCTTTCGGTTACTGGCACTACGCTCTTAACCACTAAGCTACCTGCCGTTGTTACGTTCACACTGTTGTTGTTGTTCATCCCTATACTGTTACTGGACTCTATATGCTAGCGTGTAATCTCTATTCTCTCTGTCCACATCTTAGTTTAGCATTAATCTGTCGATTCTCTATTCAAAGTGTTATTGGTTCATTCCCACGCATACTGATCTTAGTTTCATTCATCTCTTGTAACATTTTCTCTTTATGGTGTTAACCCCTCTTTTCCCTGTGCGTGTGTATGTGTTTATATTGTATAATTATTTGTAAGGATGTGTTGTAGGCCGACTGCATTGCACACATTGCATTGCATCAACCAATGGTTGCGTGCCACGCCTTTGACAATGCAGTCTGGCATCAGATAACTCTATTATATGTGGTTTGCTGACATGTAGTCAGCCTGGAACGCTGCACTGTAGTCAGCCTGGAACGCTGCACTGTAGTCGGCCTGGAACGCTGCACTGTAGTCAGCCTGGAACGCTGCACTGTAGTCGGCCTGGAACGCTGCACTGTAGTCGGCCTGGAACACGGCCTATCTGTATGTGTGTGCATGCATGCTCACCGTGGCGGTGTTAATCTCCTTGCGGCGGTCAGGGATCTCTGACTTGTTGGGGTTGTTGGCGCTGCTGACCATGGGGCTGGAGGGGGGCTGGATGGAGCGGCTGCCCACCATGCTGCTGCTGACCTTCCGGGACGCCATGCGCCCCCCCTCCTCCTTCAGATCCCTGTCTGCCCCCGCCACATTGCTGGGGCTACGCTTGGGGTGGGACGGGGGCGCTGCTGGACCGCCTGCACAACAGACAGACAGGGAAGAGGATACGACATAAGAATCAAAGTCTGGTCCTGTGTGGTTCAGTTGTTAGAGCAAGGCGCTTGTAAAACCAAGATCGTGGGTTGGAATTCTGCTGGGGCCACCCATACGTAAATGTCTGCATGGACTACTGTAAGTCATTTGGGATGTTATTATATTATAGATTGACACATGAGTGGGCAATGCACAAATTATGAAGATCTCACACACTTGTAAAGTGGTGACTGGTGACCTCACACTCATATACACACAAAGCAAACATTCTCAAACTTGGCAGAATGGAAGGAAATCCTACTTCACAACCATTTAAAACACAAGTGAAAAGGTAGTGATGGACATCAGTTAGGTTAGGTCAGACACTAATGGATGTAATGTCATGGAAGCTTCTATGACACATAATACGCCCAGATGGACAGACAGTAATGTGTATATCAACAGTAACTACTACCTATTCCCGTTATAGTGCACTACATTTGACTAGTGCATTACTTTTGAACAGAGCTCTGGTCAAATGTAGTGCACCATATAGGGAATAGGGTGAATTTCGGGACGCAGACTAATAGACAGCCCACTCACAGAAGTCGCTGTGCCTCCTGCGGGGGTGGTAGGTGGAGGCACTGCGCTGGGTGGTCTTGCTGTGGGAGGAGGAGGCCGAGGCGGAGGTGGTGGAGGAGGTGGAGAGTTTACTGGTGCCGTTGGTGACGGTGCTGGGCCGTACACGCGCCAGGCTCAGACTGCTTGTTGACCGAGACTCACTGCCCTCCACCTGACACATACACACACAGAGAAACACATACGTTAGGATCAGGACTCAGGTGACTGTGGACACACAGGCATGCATACACACGTATTGTAGCAGACAGGCACGCCAGGTGTTCCCCGATGATTTTTGTTAGCAGCAGAGGCTAAGGAAGCGGAGGGGGAGTTTTTTGTAGATTTATCTGGTGACTTTTCAAAAAGGGCATTCTACTCAAAAATACATGGAAGTTAAATGATGTTGACACCATCGTAAATATAACTGATGTCTGCCACTGCACTGTAGGGAGATGAGGAGCAAGCCAATCAGTGTTGCTTCCTAAGTGGACAGTTTGATTTCACAGAAGTGTGATTGACTTGGAGTTACATTGTGTTGTTTAAGTGTTCCCTTTATTTTTTTGAGCAGTGTATATATCTATTTAAAAAACTCAACATTTTAGGGGGAACACTGGGAACGCAGACAGGCAACGCAGAAAGCCTTAATGAGGAAGGATTGTCGCTCTCTCCCACCCCTCTCACACACGTTGTCTCATTGTGCCTCACCTCATTCATGCGTCCCAGTAACAGGTAAGTGGCGGTGACCTCGTTGTACTTCCGAGTGGTCAGAGCGTCTTTGATGTCGTCACGGGTGTAACCCATCCCCACCATCACCTCTGAAGGCGAGCGGAGAGATGAGGGACGTTACACAGAGATACAGGCTAAAAGAAAGAAGAGGATGGATGCGTCCCAAATAGCACCCTATTCCCTACAATAGTGCACTACTACTACTACTACTACCACCACCAGGGGCCAGTGCACTAAATATGGAATACTATGCCATTTGGGAAGCATACAATATGTAGGTAGGGAGTAGAGGGGAGTTAGAGGTATTTCACCGATGCGGCTGGCATCATTGTGGTCCTCCACAGGCTCTAAATGAGGCTTCAGTTCTTCTCCGTCGTAGCCAGAGTTAATCCACTTGTCGTTCATGATTTGCTAATGAGGAGGGATAAAACTATGTGTTAAAGATGGCACAAACAGGTTGTGCGTGTGTGTTTCCGTGTACTGAATGTCTGAGTGCTGCCTGCAGTTGCCTTCCTCACCTCCAGGGTGCAGCGTTTGGTGGGGTTGAGCACCAGGAACCTGCGCAGGATGCCCTCGCAGTCGGTGGACATGTAGAAGGGCACACGGTACTTCCCCCGAAGAACACGCTCCCGCAGCTCCTGGGGAACAAAACATACAGATAATGTTACACAAAACGTAAACATAACGTTACACAAAACATGCACATAACGTTACACTAAAACATGATACATAATAATGGCAAATGGACTAAAAGACAACAGGCCCCTTCTCTTGATCATCTGAACATGAAAATAAAATGTGAACATGAACTAATCAGAACAAAACCCTTCAGTACCACAGGCAGCATTAGTAAGCAAAAACGTCACATAATGCATCATCTAACTAACATCCAAACCAGACACGCCGTCTTGACATTGACACCTCAGTGACACAGTCTGCGTCCCAAATGGCACCCTATTCCCTATATAGTGCACAACTTTTGACCACACCATATGGACCCAGGTCAAAAGTAGTGCCCTATGTAGGGAATAGAGTGCCATTTGGGACTCAGCCAAAGTAAAGGCCATTTGTCTGCGCTGCGGTGGGCCTTGCCTTGAGGTTCTGCCCGTCGAAGGGCAGTGATCCGCTGACCAGCGTGTAGAGGATGACCCCCAGGCTCCAGATGTCCACCTCAGGCCCGTCGTACTTCTTCCCCTGGAACAGCTCCGGAGCGGCATAGGGAGGGGAGCCACAGAACGTGTCCAGCTTGTTGCCCATGGTGAACTCGTTACTGAAGCCAAAGTCTGCGATCTTGATGTTGGAGTCGGCATCCAGCAAGAGGTTCTCAGCCTGCAGAGACAGGTGAAGTTAGCAGAGTGCAGCTTTAAGGATCGAGAGTTTGTTCAATTCAGGCTGAGTTTGTATGCTCATTTCAGGAAAGAGATAATCAGTGTTCCACATTCGTTAATGTATTGATCTTGATATACTTAATATCAATGAGTGGTTGTCATTTTGGACAATGAAAAGGTGCCCAAGTCATCAGATCTGAACAAGTCACGTACTTTAAGGTCCCTGTGAACAATGTTCTTCAGGTGACAGTAGTGGACAGCAGACACAATCTAGATAGATATATATAGAGAGAGAGGGAGAGTGGGGGGAGAGAGCGAGAGAGACAGAAAGAGAGAGAGAAAGAGCGAGAGGGAAGGAGAGTTAGACGAGTCACAGGGAAAAAGCCAAACACAGACACTTACAAGCTTATAATAACGCTTGCAATGTAATACAGGCCAACTCAGCACCATTGTTGTGATTATACATTTTTGGTTGTATCTCACCTGACGGAATTTGGCCCGCGCCTCTTTCTCTTTCATTCTCCCATGGGACACGAGGTAGTCAAACACTTCACCTGAGGGAGAGAGAGACAAACCACATCAATAAACAGAGAACCAGGCTTACAACACCATCTGGTTGAATAAAGTGTAATTGAGGCACTTATACTGTATATTAGTGATGCATGGGTTGACTCATAACCCGCAGTCCCCACGGTTATATCTGCGGGGCGGGCGGGTTAATGGTCATGCAATATGGAGTGGATGAAGGGCGGGTGGGTGGCGGCTGTGTTGAATATAGAGAAAACAATGCATTAAAAATCAATAAATGTATAATTCTTGTGCAATTCATATCTGTAGGCTACATTAAGGTTTTTCTTTTGTTACTTTTATCTGGCATTAGTGTGCAGACTAAGCTTTAGGCCTAACTGTATGCTCGCCGAATACACGTCAATTGCCAAATGCTTTTGGGAACTTGGGCAGAAAATGTTATCTTCGATCCACTGAGGCAAAAATGACAATGTTGGAGTTTAATTCAATAAGAGAAAAGCTGTGAAATGGAGATTTGAAAATAAATAGAAGGGAGGGCCAGAATAGTAGTCTAATGTTGGGGAAAGATTTGGTGAAGTGGTAAGATGATATCAGTGCCGGCTATGTTATGTGTGATGATTGTGAGGCGCTATACAAATTCAACAGTCACAAGACGGAGATTTCCAAATGGCATGTCAAGGGAACTACTGTTCAGATGGGTTAAATGGAATAGTAGCCTGAACTCTGGACACTGACTGTAGGTCTATAACCTCACATGAACTCTTGCAGAATTAAGCATTACTTACAGTGAAATGATAAACCAAATGTACATTTTGACTCTGGAATATGATTGATTTCTTTCAGCATCTTGAGAGAATGAATTTGCAGTTAGTAAAGGTGCTATCTTTATCAGCATCATAAAAGCTGATAGTAGCCTATTTCAACCACATAAAAAATGCATCCAAGCCGAACTACAATCTTATCAGAACCCTGTTGGGTAGTTTCACATCTTTAAATTGTCTTAAAAGCAGTTAAACTGATGTAATTTGGAAATGTTGCACAGAAAATATTTCCCTTTTTAAAACATTTATTTATTGAATTTTCCCCTGGCAACTAGATTGAAGCATCCATTCTATCGATTTATGACATTATTCTGGTGAGCAGGGTTTATTTAGTCTTCCAGGGCAACAAGTAATGACAGAAGAGAATCTGCATTTATCTAATTATAGAAGTTGTTAGACATTGACTAACAAATAGCCTGCAAAAATGACGGAAATTATAAGCAGCAACATAGGCCTATCTAAAAAGGCCCGTAAAAAAAAAAGTGCTCGGCCATCTCTGACTGTATAGCACATTTTCTATATTTGCGGGTTAGGGTCGGGTGCGAACCTCAGATCTTCACTTTACGACATATAGTCGGGCGGTTGCGGATGGGTTATTAGCAATTGCGGGCGGGTGCAGGTGAACAAACAGCTGATCCGCACACCCCTTCTGTATATATTATATATATATATAGTGTATTTATAGGAGTTATACAGTGTGTGTGTGATGCCGACAATAAGCCACAATATACATGAGAAATTGCAATGTAAGAATTAAGAAGAGAGAATATAAAACAAATACTTTAAAAATATGCTTTATTGTCACATACACCGGATAGGTGCAGTGAAATGTGTTGTTTTACAGGGTCAGCCATATTAGTACGGCGCCCCCTAAGCCAAAGGAAAGCATGCACAGCAGTAGTATGATAAGTGAGATTGATTATTAAATTGAGACTGATCTGGCCTCAGTATCTTCATTATGGAGCCTATAGGGCCTCATTCATCTCAGTGATCCCTGGCCTTATGGTTGACTTTGGGTCATTTACTGAGTGATTATTGACCGGCTAACGAAAAGATGAGAGGAGTGAGAGGAAGATGATGACAAAGAGAGAGAGATGGAGAGAGAGAGAGAGAGAAATAAAGAGAAAGGGAGGGAAAGAAAGAAAGAGGAAAATGGGTGATAGAACAAAAGTTATGATGTACAGGGAGCCACTGTCACATCTGGATGCCTTATTGATGTGACGGATGCATGGGCATGTCTACATGTCTGTGACCCATGCATGTGTATGGGAATACGTGGTGGTGGTGTGAGAGAGTTGAAAGAGAGAGAGTGACTTAATGAGTGAATGCATGAGTGTGTGTGTGTATTGTGTTTATGAACAGTAAGTGCTTCATGCTAGAGGGCACATCCACTGGGAAAAAAGCAGTGAGGGGGCACATGCTTGGCTTTTAGCTCCTTATTTGGCAAGAAACAGAATGGGAGGAAAAATTGACAATCGAGCAGAGTGGGGATTAGAGAAGGTGGGGGCACGAGCAAAGCGAAGAATGGAGAGAAAGTGAACATGACAGTGCAGAGCGAGGGAGGAGGGCGGTCAGAAGAAAATCGATGGGTCAGAGGTACTGGGGAGAGGGAAAGCGTGAGGGAGGGGTGGAGAGAAAAGAGATGAGAGAGAGAGAAACGGAGGAGAGAGTGGGGATACTGCTTGAGGTGAGGTACTCTGCTCACCCCCACTAGCGTACTCCATTATCAGATAGAGCGTATTCTCCGTCTCGATCACCTCAAACAGCTGCACTGTAACACACACAAACACCTCAGTATAGTGGCACAGACAAACAACACACAGTTCATAATTTTACATTTACATTTTACATTTTAGTCATTTAGCAGACGCTCTTATCCAGAGCGACTTACAGTTAGTGAATACATATTTTTTTTATACTGGCCCCCCGTGGGAATCGAACCCACAACCCTGGCGTTGCAAACGCCATGCTCTATCAACTGAGCTACATCCCTGCCGGCCATTCCCTCCCCTACCCTAGACGACGCTGGGCCAATTGTGCGCCGCCCATGAGTCTCCCGGTCGCGGCCAGCTGCGACAGAGCCTGGATTCCAACCAGGATCTCTAGTGGCACAGTTAGCACTGCGATGCAGTGCCTTAGACCACTGCGCCACTCAGGAGTGATGTGATTTACTGTGTGTTCCTTAGAGCAGGGAGATGTGCTGTAAATGCACAACAGTACAGTACAGCAGTTTATGGTTCAGCTGCATGCAGTATTAAAGGTGACCGTGTGCATTATAAAAAATGGAGGTAGTCTACTTGTCCTGGCTTTACATGAGCGACTGCACTCTATTGCCTTTATAGTGCACTGTGTTTGACCAGGGCCCATAGGGAATATGGTGCTATTTGGGACACAACCTCGAGGGGGTCTGGGTGACTGTATCCCCATGGAAAGGAGGATTATTTTGAGCTCAGTGGGGGACTATTGTCCATATCACATGTCCTGACTCCTGCTCAGCATCTGTTTGGACAGTAAAGGGGAACATTGCGTGAGGATGTCTGTTAGGCTGATGATGTTCTGGACTGGGGTATGCCCTGCGGCGTTACACCCTGGAAGCTAGGGAGATTATTATAGCCGAGGCACTTACCGATATTTGGGTGGTTGAGGCCTTTCATGATCCGTACCTCTCTGAAGAGCTGGAGGAAAGAGAGAGAGCAGAAGCTAATTTAAATAATTGTATTTAATTATTCAAGTCTTTTTTCCCCCCAGAATTGGAACTCTTCACAGTCCCACTGATATATATAGATAGATATAGATATAGATATAGATATATATTTATATAGATAGATATAGATACAGTGGGGGAAGTATTTAGTCAGCCACCAATTGTGCAAGTTCTCCCACTTAAAAAGATGAGAGAGGCCTGTAATTTTCATCATAGGTACACGTCAACTATGACAGACAAAATGAGAAAAAAGAATCCAGAAAATCACATTGTAGGATTTTTTATGAATTTATTTGCAAATTATGGTGGAAAATAAGTATTTGGTCAATAACAAAAGTTTCTCAATACTTTGTTATATACCCTTTGTTGGCAATGACACAGGTCAAACGTTTTCTGTAAGTCTTCACAAGGTTTTCACACACTGTTGCTGGTATTTTGGCCCATTCCTCCATGTAGATCTCCTCTAGAGCAGTGATGTTTTGGGGCTGTCGCTGGGCAACACGGACTTTCAACTCCCTCCAAAGATTTTCTATGGGGTTGAGATCTGGAGACTGGCTAGGCCACTCCAGGACCTTGAAATGCTTCTTACGAAGCCACTCCTTCGTTGCCCGGGCGGTGTGTTTGGGATCATTGTCATGCTGAAAGACCCAGCCACGTTTCATCTTCAATGCCCTTGCTGATGGAAGGAGGTTTTCACTCAAAATCTCACGATACATGGCCCCATTCATTCTTTCCTTTACACGGATCAGTCGTCCTGGTCCCTTTGCAGAAAAACAGCCCCAAAGCATGATGTTTCCACACCCATGCTTCACAGTAGGTATGGTGTTCTTTGGATGCAACTCAGCATTCTTTGTCCTCCAAACACGACCGAGTTGAGTTTTTACCAAAAAGTTCTATTTTGGTTTCATCTGACCATATGACATTCTCCCAATCCTCTTCTGGATCATCCAAATGCACTCTAGCAAACTTCAGACGGGCCTGGACATGTACTGGCTTAAGCAGGGGGTCACGTCTGGCACTGCAGGATTTGAGTCCCTGGCGGCGTAGTGTGTTACTGATGGTAGGCTTTGTTACTTTGGTCCCAGCTCTCTGCAGGTCATTCACTAGGTCCCGCCGTGTGGTTCTGGGATTTTTGCTCACCGTTCTTGTGATCATTTTGACCCCACGGGGTGAGATCTTGCGTGGAGCCCCAGATCGAGGGAGATTATCAGTGGTCTTGTATGTCTTCCATTTCCTAATAATTGCTCCCACAGTTGATTTCTTCAAACCAAGCTGCTTACCTATTGCAGATTCAGTCTTCCCAGCCTGGTGCAGGTCTACAATTTTGTTTCTGGTGTCCTTTGACAGCTCTTTGGTCTTGGCCATAGTGGAGTTTGGAGTGTGACTGTTTGAGGTTGTGGACAGGTGTCTTTTATACTGATAAGTTCAAACAGGTGCCATTAATACAGGTAACGAGTGGAGGACAAATCCTACAATGTGATTTTCTGGATTTTTTTCTCTCAATTTGTCTGTCATAGTTGACGTGTACCTATGATGAAAATTACAGGCCTCTCTCATCTTTTTAAGTTGGAGAACTTGCACAATTGGTGGCTGACTAAATACTTTTTTCCCCCACTGTAGATATAGATATATATAGCGCATGTGAATATAGGTAAGAAAGTGGGGGATGATCAAAATCCCTGATTCATAATGTAAGAACTGAACATCAGACAGGCAGATAGGAGGTTAGCCCGCCTCCACCACTGTCACTCATTTATTAATTCATAATGAAGCTCAGCTGCTTGTCGGAAAATGGATGCACCTCCCCCTCTAACACTAACTAGCTTCCTGCTAATTAGAGAGAGGACCACTCCAGGGACATCCTGACTAGACAGAGTACCTCTCTCCCTCAGCAGAGCCTCCCTCCCCACAGGAGGTGCTGCTGCTTTTAGCCTCTTCTCTTTCTAGAAATGGTGGGGACAACGCATCACATAGTCGCTGCAACAGTGGTGCGGCACGGGCACCGTCTGCCGCTGCGGTGTGTGATTCAACGCCCTGTGGTTATGAGGTGACACACAATCGTATATACACACTGTCGCACACCCACACCAACACACAGCCCTCCCTCGAACACATTCACAAGCCTCCTTTCCTGGTTATGACATCTGCTGTAAGTGGGGAAACCGGGAGCGCTGATGGCACATACATACAAGCATCTTGGGGATAATTATAGTGTATGTGTGCACCAGCCCAGAGAGTCCTCTCTTTGAACTGTATATGGTGAGCCTGGGTGACGAGGCATCGGCCTGCTCTGACCACGTAAAGGGGAATCAGTGAGAGACTGTGTCACAAGGGCTGGGTTTGTGGGAGGAAGAGAAAGACTTCAATGAAGACAGAAAGAGAGACAAACACAAAGTTACATTTCACATTGTATTAGTGTGAGCGAAAGCAAGAGAAGGAAGGAGAGTAAGGGAGAAAGACAGGAAGGATAGAGAAAGAAACACGCACAATGGATGGAATGTGCTGATGGTTGTGTGAGAAGGCGGCCAGCTTCCTTAGAAGTTCCAGCCCATTCTTCCAAAACACAGAGCGTCACCCAGGGAGCTGTGTCTCACCCCCCCATGCCTCATTCTCAACCCCCCATGCCTCTTTCTCAACCCCCTCATGCCTCTTTCTCAACCCCCTCATGCCTCTTTCTGAACCCCCTCATGCCTCTTTCTCAACCCCCATGCCTCTTTCTCAACCCCCCATGCCTCTGTCTCAACCCCCCCATGCCTCTTTCTCACCCCCCATGCCTCTTTCTCACCCCCCCATTCCTCTTTCTCACCCCCCCATGCCTCTTTCTCACCCCCATGCCTCTTTCTCACCCCTTCATGCCTCTGTCTCACCCTCCCATGCCTCTTTCTCAACCCCCCATTCCTCTCTCACCCCCCATGCCTCTTTCTCACCCCTTCATGCCTCTGTATCACCCTCCCATGCCTCTGTCTCACCCCCCCATGCCTCTGTCTCACCCCCCATGCCTCTGTCTCACCCCCCATGCCTCTGTCTCACCCCCCATGCCTCTGTCTCACCCCCCATGCCTCTGTCTCACCCCCATGCCTCTGTCTCACCCCATGCCTCTGTCTCACCCCCCCATGCCTCTTTCTCAACCCCCCACCATGCCTCTTTCTCAACCCCCCATGCCTCTTTCTCAACCCCCCATGCCTCTTTCTCAACCCCCATGCCTCTTTCTCAGCCCCCCATGCCTCTTTCTCAACCCCCCATGCCTCTTTCTCAACCCCCATGCCTCTGTCTCACCCCCCATGCCTCTGTCTCACTCCCCATGCCTCTTTCTCAACCCCCCATGCCTCTTTCTCAACCCCCCCCATGCCTCTTTCTCAACCCCCCCCATGCCTCTTTCTCAACCCCCCCATGCCTCTTTCTCAGCCCCCCATGCCTCTGTCTCACCCCCCATGCCTCTGTCTCACCCCCCCATGCCTCTGTCTCACCCCCCATGCCTCTGTCTCACCCCCCCATGCCTCTTTCTCAACCCCCCCATGCCTCTTTCTCAACCCCCCCATGCCTCTTTCTCAACCCCCCATGCCTCTTTCTCAGCCCCCCCATGCCTCTTTCTCAACCCCCCCATGCCTCTTTCTCAACCCCCCCATGCCTCTGTCTCACCCCCCATGCCTCTGTCTCACCCCCCATGCCTCTGTCTCACCCCCCATGCCTCTGTCTCACCCCCCATGCCTCTGTCTCACCCCCCCATGCCTCTTTCTCAACCCCCCCATGCCTCTTTCTCAACCCCCCATGCCTCTTTCTCAGCCCCCCCATGCCTCTTTCTCAACCCCCCATGCCTCTTTCTCAACCCCCCCATGCCTCTTTCTTAGCCCCCCATGCTCTAACCCGTGATTCCGGCCTTGTGCGGCAGCTATCAAACAAGATATCTGCACACGGAAGTGGCAAGAGTAAAGTTGTTAGGATGATCTAAATATTTGGGGTTGCCTTGAGGACAAAAGGAAACAGAGAGAAGGAAACTGGGTATGATTCAAATGTGTATGCCTCAGTGACTGTGCAAGCAAATTACACATTTCTCAAATAAACATGCAAACAGAACGGAGCCGGGCTAGTTGGTGTACAGTGTCCTGATTCAATGATTTAAATTGCTCACACACACAGGATCCAAGAGGTGTTCAAAAACAGCCGGGAGAGATTCCCATGTAGCCAGACAGAGGCGTCGTTTTTGGCCCGTCGGAGCGCATAAGCATACTTACTGAGGTGAAGAGCTTTCAAAACAGCCAGTGTTTCTCAGTTCAGACAAAAATATATATATAAATAATACAAGGACAAATATCTAGGGATAGGGCCATAGATGAACATTGTTTGTTTGAGGTGTTACTTACGAGGGGAAAGTTCCACCATAGCATGATGTAAGCATGACTGTCTACTTCCTGGTAGTGATTTAATAATACATGAAGGATGTCATAATAATGCATGTTGCCTGAGGCGATTGGATGAGCCAACCTGCAGCATGGACATTACCAAACAGATTCCTGGTATTCTAAGGCCCGCATTGTCCCGAGGACAAACTCAATATAGCTCCTATCGTCGGAACAATAGCCACGCTCTCCCTTTCATGCTGTGGCACTGCAAAATGACCTACCTAAACCAGTATGGAGACATGTTTATACAAAAACACAGAGTATGTGATGCAACACAAGATATTGATCGGTTTGTCGCTGCGCCACATGATTCTGAAGCAGGCGGTGTCCACAGTCCTACTTTTGTTTCCCAAGTGCAACTTCAAGTAGCGGGCTAGTTTAGTGTTGTTGTACTAATGTCTTGTGCATTTGTATCCATGAACTTGCACTGAATGTAAATGTTTATCAAGACCCAACAAATATACAGTGGACAATAGGCTAGTGATGCATGACTGTAGGATATAGGCTAGTGATATTAAACACTGTACAAGGAAAAAAGCCTTCTGAGAAACCATGTTCTTGAAAAACAATTTGAAGGTGGCAAATCTGACTCACTGCTTCCCTTGTTATCAATTTTCAATGCCAAAGTTATTAGACAGTTATTTTCAATGTTAAAGTTATTAGATTGCTGTGCAGGGCAGTTGGACGCCACCATAAATCTGCTGGTGTACATGTGTCCTGTCCCGACACACTTGTCTGAGAGAATCAGCCTGTGTGAAGCAGACATGTTACATAATAATGCAGCTAATGTGGACCAGAGCGACTGTGAGTGCCACAAACACACCACACAGAGGGGATGGCATGTTATAATTTATATGACATGATGCATCTCCATGCGTGAACATACAATCCAAATCAAACACACACACATCCCTTGAGACTGTCTGTAATTGAATTGAGAAGAGCAGAGCGCATCAGCTGTTCACCTGAGCTCTAAAGATAATAATCAGATAAGCTCGTCTCTCCTCTCCTCCCCCGCCGCCTCCTTGCTTTTTTTCTCTTCAGTCATATCCCCCTCCCTTCTATCTAGCACTTTCTCCCTCTCTTGCACGCCCATAAATGACTTCCTGGTCCATTCCCTTGGCAATGGCCCTACGTCACTGTTGCCATGCCAACCCAGGTACTAAAGTCAGACTCTAGTCCTAGTCCCATCTCCAGGCCAGTCTCTTCCCAGGGGAGCTACTCCACCCCACCCCTGCCACCCCTGCCCCGCCTGCCACCCTCAGCACATGACAGGCCAGGGGGAGGGACAGCCCCTCACCAGTATGCATCTGTCTAATGCAGTCCTCCCTCCCTCCTCCTCCCTCTCACCCTGTCCGTCACACCGGAAGCCGCTCTCGCTCTGAAGCAGAAAACACAGAGAGAGAACAACAAGGCAGAATTAATCAACCTCTGAGCTCCTCTGTTTTGCATGTGGATTTGCACAAAGCAATTTACTAAGTTGTCTCTCTCTCTCTCGTTCTCTCTGTGTGTCATTGTGGGTCGAGGTTACTGTGGGGTCAGTCAGTGGTGGACACAGGCAGTTGTCGAACACAAGGCTGTGTTTTTGTCTGGGCCGCATCTCTGCAGGCCTCACTCTGACCTTTTAATCCAGGCCTTGTTTCCGAGCTCTCGCCTGAACAATCACACGCATAGTCGCATACACACACAGGCAAAGTATGCCTGCACAGGACACACACATATACACTCGCTATACCCACACACAGATATTTTTGTAAATTGCTACAACAAATATTTTACACAACAACATTACGCACGCAGTCACACACAAGCACACCCCTCCTTCCCCTGACCACACTGTCATGTGACCAGAGAACGAGAGCCAGAGAGAAAGCGAGCGAGAGGTAAATGGAACACACAAGCTCCCCTCTCAAACAACTTAGCAGAGCCACTGAATAACCTTCTCTGTCTCTGAAAGAAACGTCTATCCACGCCAACTGCCAACCAAGCCGTCGCCCATGAATGACTGCTCCTTCCCTCCCTGCATAAACAATAACATCTGATGCAAGTGCCACCGCCTACACTGTCTAACCCCCCCACCCCACCAATAGAATACCCCTCCACCCCTGCCCTAACCCTCTCTCCCCATACACCCTCCCCCCTTCACGTCCCTATGGGACCCAGGCTGCTTCTCTGGGAAAGGGGGTGTGATTATGCAGAGGAGAGGCCTTTCATGTTGGACATGGTGGAGAGGGGCGTTTCAAGGCCCCGGCTGTTGTCAACACGGCCCCTCAACAGAGATCTCGTTACAAGCCCATCTAAAACCACACAGTCACTTTGGAAGGAAGGGCCTGAGAATACACTGGGCCTGGTTTGGACTGTGTGTCTTGTGAACCAATAATGCATCAACAACAAATTAATGGAAATATCTGCCAGGTCCAGCTGAATTGTCACTTACTGGGAAAGAACAACCACTAAAAACGCCTGTAGCTGAATTAATTGGCTACGATAGTAGGCGTGATACAGTATACTGATGGGGGAGAGAACCATCTGACAGGAAGATGGCCCAGAGATGTGTACTGTGAAGGCAGGGTGAGAAAAGCACCATGGGGTGGTGGTGAGTAGAGTGCTGAGTCCAGACAGATGGCCCCAGCAGGGGCAGCTCCAGGGGCCAGGGCTCAGGTGAGGGGTGCCCAGGGAACAGGACTACAGGTGCTTCCACCCGGATTGAGTTTGGCCTGTGTAGCACCCACATGCATGAGGGTAGATTGGGTTGAAAGTTCAAACACACATTGGTGACTGTTTGTGGCCAAATTGGTATGGCATAATTCCAGCCAGCCTCAGCTACAATATACCTTCCTGTACTCCCTGTTCACCCAAGACTGCGTGGCCAAGAACTACTCCAACACCATCATTAAGTTTGCTGATGACACAACAGTGGTAGGTCTGATCACCGACAACGATGAGACAGCCTATAGGGAGGAGGTCAGAGACCTGGCAGTGTGGTGCCAGGACAACAACCTCTCCCTCAATGTGAGCAAGACAAAGGAGATGATCGTGGACTACAGGAAAAGGAGGGCCGAACAGGCCGACATTAACATCGACGGGGCTGTAGTGGAGCGGGTCGAGAGTTTCAAGTTCCTTGGTGTCCACATCACCAACAAACTATCATGGTCCAAACACACCAAGACAGTCGTGAAGAGGGCACAACAACACCTTTTCCCCCTCAGGAGACTGAAAAGATTTGGCATGCGTCCCCAGATCCTCAAAAAGTTATCCAGCTGCACCATCGAGAGCATCCTGACCGGTTGCATCACCGTCTGGTATGGCAACTGCTCGGCATCCGACCGTAAGGCAGATACAGAGGGTAGTGCGTACGGCCCAGTACATCACTGGGGCCAAGCTTCCCGCCATCCAGAACCTATATACTAGGCATGTCAGAGGAAGGCCCCAGAAATGGTCAAAGACTCCAGTCACCCAAGTCATAGACTGTTCTCTTTGCTACCGCATGGCAAGCGGTACCGGAGCGCCAACTCTAGGTCCAAAAGGCTCCTTAACAGCTTCTACCCCAAAGCTACAATTCCCCCCTTTGTTTTTACACTGCTGCTACTCACTGTTTATTATCTATGCAAAGTCACTTTACCCCAACCTCCAGGTACAAACTACCTCAACTAACCTGTCCCCCCGCACATTGTCTCGGTACCGGTAACCCCTGTATATAGCCTCGTTACTTTTGTAATTTTATTGTGTTACTTTTTATTTTTTACTTTAGTTTATTTAGTAAATATTTTCGTAACTCTATTCCTTGAACTGCATTGTTGGTTAAGGGCGTGTAAGTAAACATTTCACGGTAAGGTCTACACCTGTTTTATTCGGCGCATGTGACAAATAAGATTACAATTTGATTTGACCTTCAGTATAAGATAGCACACACTTAGATTCACTTTTCATTCCAGTGTTTGAATGATTCACGGACGGTAATAATAAGCAATAGTTTATTTCAGGACTCCACCTCATGTTTATTTGACCATAGTTTAGGACTGGATGTCCTATAATGTAACTGTAACACTGAGAAGCTGACAGAGCCAAATCTACAACCTTTACTGTTTGGCAAGAAGCAATAATGCACATCCAAGTCACATGCCTATCCAGAACTACAGCAATTGGTTTCAATTGTTTCCTGTAAAGGGTAGCAACAAAAGTAATTAGATCCCAAACAGAGAAGACACCACAGTCCATATCTGCATCCCAAAATGGCACCCTATTCCCATAGGGCTCTGGTCAAAAGTAGTGTGCTACAGTGCCTTCAGAAAGTATTCATACCCCTTGACTAATTCCACATTTTGTTGTGTTACAGACTGAATTCTAAATGGATTAAAATTGACATTTTTTTCTTACCTATCTACACACAATACCCCATAATGAAAAAGTCTAAACATGTTTTTAGAAATGTTCAGTTTTCTGCTATCACAGCCATTAAACTCTAACTGTTTTAAAGTCACCATTGGCCTCCTGGTGAAATCCCTGAGCGGTTTCCTTCCTCTCCAGCAACTGAGTTAGGAAGGACGCCTGTATCTTTGTAGTGACTGGGTGTATTGATACACCATCCAAAGTGTAATTAATAATTTCACCATGCTCAAAAGGGATATTAAAATGCCATTTAAAACATTTTTTTTTACCCATCTACCAATAAGTGCCCTTCTTTGCGAGGCATTGGAATACCTCCCTGGTCTTTGTGGTTGAATCTGTGTTTGAAATTCACTTCTCGACTGAAAGATCTTACAGATAATTGTATGTGTGGGGTAGAGATGAGGTAGTCATTCAAAAATCATGTTAAACACTATTATTGCACACTATCCATGCAACTTATTATGTGACTTGTCAAGCAAATGTTCACTCCTGAACTTATTTAGGATTGCAATAACAAAGGGGTTGAATACGTATTGACTCAAGACATTTCAGCTTTTCATTTTCTAATTAAATTGGGGGAAAAATCTAAAAACGTAATTCCACTTTGACATTATAGGGTATTGTGTTTAGGCCAGTGACACACAATCTCAATTGAATCCATTTAAAATTCAGGCTGTAACACAACAAAATGTGGAAAAAGTCAAGGGGTGTGAATACTTTCTAAAGGAAATAGGGTGCCATTTGGGATGCACACCATAGGCAGCAATTCATAAACTGGATTACTGCACATATTCTGACCCCTGAATGAACAAAATGAAAACCACTCTTCCCATCATCCTTCAACAGTGTGGGAAAATATCCCACCCCCCTCTGTATTAATTCATTTAATATCTTAATGATACACACTACCCACTGATGCACAAACATACTGTCAGGCAGCGTCCTTATCCCTTTCTCTAGAACACACAGACCAACGCGGGCACACACACGGTCTGTTCTCTTTGGTTCTGCCTCATCTCATGGTCGCTTGCTTTCTCAGGATCCCAGCTCCAGTACCCTTGCCCCCTGGAGGCCCCCACCCCCTCTGGGTTTGGCTGTCCCCATTGTTCGTCTGTCTGGAATGCTGCTCCTGACTGAAGGGGCCTGATAGAGGGATAACAACCCCTCCCGCCCCCGTCCCTGCCTGCATCCCTCTCACAGCGCCGGATGGCTGCCTCCCAAATCCCTTTTGGTTCTTAATGTAGCACCAGACTCTTTTGACGGGGCCCTACATGGTCACGGATTACACACACAGACATATGCACACTCTTGACAATGACAAAGCTTGAGAAAATATTGACATCATCCAGGCCAGAGAGAGAGGTGGAAGATGAGGGGAATAGGGGGTACAGAGAGGCTGAAGGGTGGGTGAGGTGTGAGGGACAGAAGTAACGTGAAGGATGGGGTGGGTGGAGACATGGAGGTGGAGGCCTATCACTGCGAGATGGATATCGGGGTTTAAAGTTAAAGGGCCTAGTGTGGAATAAGTCCGAGGTCGGGACTGGGAAAGAGTGAGAGGTAGAGTGAGGGGTGGGGTAGGAAGGAAGGAAACATAGGGGGTCGGAGGTTGAAAGAGTGAGAGGTAGAGTGAGGGGTGGGGTAGAAAGGAAACATAGGGGGGTCCACAGAGCCATGAGCAGGACAGACACTTCCACCCATCCTAAAACAACCGCCTCATGTATCTGAAACACTCCCAACCACTTACTAACCCCATGCCTATCTCATACCCCCCCCCCCCCCCAGGAGGTTGAAGAGACATGGGGGGGTATGAGATAGATAGGCATGGGGTTAGTAAGTGGTTGGGAGTGTTTCAGATACATGAGGCGGTTGTTTTAGGATGGGTGGAAGTGTCTGTCCTGCTCATGGCTCTGTGGACCATGCTGAAGCTGCTGGGAAAACACACTGTGTGTGTGTGTGTGTCAGCTGCCGGGGATCCCCCATGCAGCCCCTAAAGGGAATAGAGGGAGAGTGAGTGAGTTTGGGGGGCGGTGGGCGGTGGGCCAACATGGAGCATTGCTGCTGCAGCCCTGCTGTCACTGTCAGATTAAAGCCTGCAGATTGCAGCCAGATTACCCCAAGTGTACTGCAGCAGTGCAGCTGGCTGAGAGGGGGTGGGGCCTGGGCCCTTAAATCACCTGCCGCCGCTTGGGCGTGGGACGCTAGCTACTGTGGGGGGCCCAGCCTCCAGAGAGACACCAGAGAGTACATCTTTGGTTACTCTGCAGTGCCTGAAGAGAGGTGATGAGAGAAGGGAGGGAGGGAGGGAGACAGGAAATAAAGTGGGAATAAAGTGGCGCAGGTGACGTATGGAGAGAGAGAGGAGGTCAGAGAGTGGGATGAGAGAAGGAGGGTGAGTTAAAGACAGGGTGGGACAGGGGAGTGTTGCAAAACAAAAGAGAGTGGGATAGGGAGGGGAGGGACACAGTGTGGAGAGAGAGAGTCACCTGGTGCTCTGGTCAAGTGTGTCCTGAAAGGGAGGAGGATAGTGCTGACAGGACAACTGTCTGCCCGTTGCGCTACTGCAGCAGTATCCATCCACCAGCGCACATCTGCATGCAGAGATCACAAACAACGCCCGTCCCCCTCCTTCCCTGCATCCATCCCCAGCCCCAACCAGGCAACCACTCAACACTGAGGGTGCATCGTTAATGGCACTCTATTCCCAACTAAAGTTGTGCACTAAATAGGGAATAGGGTGCCATTTGGGACGCAGCCTGGACCAACCAGCATTTATAAGCTATATTCTTCAAGAATCAATGGCTACAGTATATCCAAAATGGATATACTAATCGAAACCCCTTTAAATCTATGGTGGCCACTTGATCACTGAAAACTTGAAGATGGGAGTTTCTTGCAAGCAATAACAAAAGGTCTACAAATATGTTTACTTTACAGGATGTCTGCAAAGCGATAGTAGCTAACTAATTGTGAACAGTATCATTTGCAGCGGCTGGTGCCAGCCATATCTGTATCCGCGGCCGACAAATAATACCTTACACAGAGCCACAATCGATAGCTGTGTGTTTTATATTGATTCAATTGTCCTAAGTAAGAGCCTTCTCCTGTTGTGCTGACAGGGTGGAAGCACAACGAGGCTAAAGATTGGTCAACAGATGACGGTTTGGTCCGAATATGTGCAACGGACAAAGATCACCTCATCAGATGCCTGTGAGAATACAGTTGATCAAAAGCAACAGGGAAGCATGAGTGTGATGTCATCTGCATCAATTCTCACATGGGAGGTGTGAATGCCTCACCATGCTCATACAAAGCCTACAGCGGTCTCTAGAGGAGCCATCATCAGCACGTATGGACACTCTCAGTAGCAAGTGAACTGATTATGATGGGTGACTGGGGTTGCGTCTCAAATGGCACCCTATTCCCTATATAGTGCACTATACAGTGCATTCGGAAAGTATTCAGACCCCTTCACTTTTTCCACATTTTGTTACGTTACAGCCTTATTCTCAAATTGATTACATCGTTTTTTTCTCCTCAATCTAAACACAATACCCCATAATGACAAAGCAAAAACAGGTTTAGACATTTTTGCAAATTTCAACCAAAATAAACACTGAAATATCACATTTTACATAAGTTGAAGCACCTTTGGCAGCGATTACAGCCTCCAGCCTGTTTGGATATGACGCTACAAGCTTGGCACACCTGTATTTGGGGAGTTTCTCCCATTCTTCTCTGCAGATCCTCTCAAGCTCTGTCAGGTTGGATGGGGAGCATCGCTGCACAGCTATTTACAGGTCTCTTCAGAGATGTTAGATCGGCTTCAAGTCCAGGATCTGGCTGGGCCACTCAAGGACATTCAGAGGCCTGTCCCGAAGCCACTCCTGTGTTGTCTTGGCTGTGTGCTTAGGGTCGTTGTCCTGTTGGAAGGTGAACCTTCGCCCCAGTCTGAGGTCCTGAGCACGCTGAAGCAGGTTTTCATCAAGGATCTCTCTGTACTTTGCTCCATTCATCTTTCCCTCGATCCTGACTAGTCTCCCAGTCCCTGCCGCTGACAAACATCCCCACAGCATGATTCTGCCACCACCATGCTTCACTGTAGGGATGGTGCCAGGTTTCCTCCAGACATGACGCTTGGCATTCAGGCCAAATAGTTCAATCTTGGATTCATCAGACCAGAGAATCTTGTTTCTCATGGTCTGAGTCCTTTAGGTGCCTTTTGGAAAAATCTGAGCGGGCCCAGCCCGTTGAGAAGTGGCTTCCGTCTGACAACTCTACCATAAAGGACTGATTGGTGGAGTGCTGCAGAGATGGTTGTACTTTTGGAAGGTTCTCCCATCTCCACAGAGGAACTCTGGAGCTCTGTCAGAGTCACCATCGGGTTCTTGGTCACCTCCCTGACCAAGGCCCTTCTCCCCAGATTGCTCAGTTTGGCCAGGTGGCAAGCTCTAGGAAGAGTCTTGGTGGTTCCAAACTTCTTCCATTTAAGAACGATGGAGCCCACTGTCTTCTTGGGGACCTTCAATGCTGCAGACATTTTTTGGTACCCTTCCCCAGATCTGTGCCTCGACCCAATCCTGTCTCGGAGCTCTACGGACAATTCCTTCGACCTCATGGCTTGGTTTTTGCTCTAACATGCAGTGTCAACTGTGGGACCTTATATAGACAGGTGTGTGCCTTTCCAAATTATGTCCAATCAATTGAATTTACCACAGGTGGACTCCAATCAAGTTGTAGAAAAATCTCAGGGATGATCAATGTCAATTACAAGTCTCATAGCAAAGAGTCTGACTACTTATGTAAATAAGGTATTTCTGTTTTTTATTTGTAATACATTTGCATACATTTCTAAAAACCTGTTTTCGCTTTGTCATTATGGGATATTGTGTGTAGATTGATGAGGATGATTATTTTTAAAATCAATTTTAGAATAAGGCTGTAACATAACAAAATGTGGAAAAAGTCAAGGGGTCTGAATACTTTCCGAATGCACTGTATAGGGAATAGGGTACCAAAGGGACGCACAATGGGAATAAGCCTGTGTATGTGTGGTCAAACCAAGCTCAAACCTGCTGTTCAATTGCCTCAAAATGAGGAGGGACATACACGATTCAATACATGTCTCTGTCTTCAATTGGTTTTGTCTGAAGAAAGCCTACTACAGTCATACTAATCTGATTACAGCTATGCAATGTATCTATACATAGGCTCCATCTGCCCATGAACTCTGACCACACTGGACAGTTATGCGCATCGCTCCATGCTTAAATAGAAATCACTTAGTTCCACTGAGGGGCAACACATGATACAGCAGCAGCACAATTATACAGTTCTCTCTCATGTAGGCCTATGGACAGCCACATTATCATTGCATAGTTGTCAATGTTTCAAAATCATTGCCCCCATCACTCCCATAGATTTTTAGCTAGTGGTGGCTAAAGTTAGCTGAAGTTTGTAATGGATTATAGGGATGTGCATATCTTCCTTTTAAGACGATTCGATACGCACCTAGATACATGGACTCTGATACGATACAGGAACGATACGTTTTAGTTTGAAACGATTCAGTGCGATTAGAGAATGTGTTTGTGTGTGTAAATGATGTATGTCTATGGTGTATGTACTATGTAGGCCTTGATCTGAGCCATAAGGGAGACTAGGCATCTACCACCCCACTACCACTATCAGATTAGAGCCATAAGGGAGACTAGGCATCTACCACCCCACTACCACTATCAGATTAGAGCCATAAGGGAGACTAGGCATCTACCACCCCACTACCACTATCAGATTAGAGCCATAAAGGAGACTAGACATCTACCACCCCACTACCACTAACAGATCTGAGCCATAAGGGAGACTAGGCATCTACCACCCCACTACCACTATCAGATTCATAAAGGAGACTAGGCATCTACCACCCCACTACCACTATCAGATTAGATCCATAAAGGAGACTAGACATCTACCACCCCACTACCACTAACAGATTAGAGCCATAAGGGAGACTAGGCATCTACCACCCCACTACCACTATCAGATTAGATCCATAAAGGAGACTAGACATCTACCACCCCACTACCACTATCAGATTAGATCCATAAAGGAGACTAGACATCTACCACCCCACTACCACTATCAGATTAGAGCCATAAAGGGAGACTAGACATCTACCACCCCACTACCACTATCAGATTAGATCCATAAAGGAGACTAGACATCTACCACCCCACTACCACTATCAGATTAGATCCATAAAGGAGACTAGACATCTACCACCCCACTACCACTAACAGATCTGAGCCATAAGGGAGACTAGGCATCTACCACCCCACTACCACTATCAGATTCATAAAGGAGACTAGGCATCTACCACCCCACTACCACTATCAGATTAGATCCATAAAGGAGACTAGACATCTACCACCCCACTACCACTAACAGATTAGAGCCATAAGGGAGACTAGGCATCTACCACCCCACTACCACTATCAGATTAGATCCATAAAGGAGACTAGACATCTACACCCCACACCACTATCATGACAAAGGAGACTAGACATCTACCACCCCACTACCACTATCAGATTAGAGCCATAAAGGAGACTAGACATCTACCACCCCACTACCACTATCAGATTAGATCCATAAAGGAGACTAGACATCTACCACCCCACTACCACTATCAGATTAGAGCCATAAAGGAGACTAGACATCTACCACCCCACTACCACTATCAGATTAGATCCATAAAGGAGACTAGACATCTACCACCCCACTACCACTATCAGATTAGATCCATAAAGGAGACTAGACATCTACCACCCCACTACCACTATCAGATTAGAGCCATAAGGGAGACTAGACATCTACCACCCCACTACCACTATCAGATTAGATCCATAAAGGAGACTAGACATCTACCACCCCACTACCACTATCAGATTAGATCCATAAAGGAGACTAGACATCTACCACCCCACTACCACTATCAGATTAGAGCCATAAGGGAGACTAGGCATCTACCACCCCACTACCACTATCAGATTAGATCCATAAAGGAGACTAGACATCTACCACCCCACTACCACTATCAGATTAGATCCATAAAGGAGACTAGACATCTACCACCCCACTACCACTATCAGATTAGAGCCATAAGGGAGACTAGGCATCTACCACCCCACTACCACTATGAGGGGGGCAATGTAGTCTGTTTTTTGTCCCTCTACTTTGGTTCTGAAATCACCATCACCCACAATTGTGCGCTGCCCTATGGGACTCCCAGATCAAACCCCAGGCTGTAGTGACGCCGCAATGCAGTGCCTTAGACCGCTGCACCACTCGGGAGGCCCACCGGTAGATTACTTTTATTCCAGTCAAACAACATTTTAAACAGTGCATAGATAATAACCTAGCAAATTACATAGGTTCAACTAATAAAGCCTAATATCACGCAAGCCATTTTAGCATTAGAATGCTGAAGGTGCCGCGTGTGAATCGCTACATCACTAATGGATTACAGTTTCTCCTGTATCTGAGAAATAGACTACTTTCAGGGTTAGAAACCATCTCAAATCCAAGTTGTAAAATCCTGAACTTCCCATTTAAATGGCCCTGAAATCACTGGTATGTGTGCAGCAAAATTGTTAGTGCTATCCGGAATCCTTGGGACGTCCCTTCCCTAAACCCTGAACCTAACCCTAACCCCTACCCCAGTGTTTCCCAAACTCGGTCCTCAGGACCCCAAGGGGTGCACGTTTTAGTTTTTGCCCTAACACTACACAGCTGATTCAAATGATCAAAGCTTGATGTTTAGTTGATCATTTTTAATCAGCTGAGTAGTGCGAGGGAAAAAAACAAAATGTGCACCCCTTGGGGTCCCGAGGACCGAGTTTGGGAAACCCTGCCTTACCCTAACCATAACCATTTTAAATTTAAACTTCAATGGGGTAGGGATGCCCCAAGGATTCTGGATAGCAAGGACCGCAGCAAAACCATCAAAACATCCAAGACAATATAAGCCTCCTAGACCAGTAGAACGAGGTCAAAGGTTAGGCATTGCATCATTGCGTCATCTCACTGGCCAAATGTCCACCAAAACAAGCACACAGGAGTCCACTTCCTGTCACGGTATATTGATATTAGCCTAGTTGTTTAGCCTAGATAGTAGCGTAGGTGTTGAGAAAGTCATCAGCTGTGTAGGGAGAGAGTACAGACAGAGTGCAGGCCAGCATAATATAGTCAATATCAAAATGAAAACCATGACGTTAGGAACATTTACATTACATTTACATTTTAGTCATTTAGCAGACGCTCTTATCCAGAGCGACTTACAGTTAGTGAGTGCATACATTATTATTATTTTTTGTTATTTTGTTATTTATTTTTATTTTAAAAAAATCATACTGGCCCCCCGTGGGAATCGAACCCACAACCCTGGCGCTGCAAACGCCATGCTCTACCAACTGAGCTACATCCCTGCCGGCCATTCCCTCCCATACCCTGGACGACGCTGGGCCAATTGTGCGCCGCCCCATGGGTCTCCCGGTCGCGGCTGGCTACGACAGAGCCTGGATTCGAACCAGGATCTCTAGTGGCACAGCTAGCACTGCGATGCAGTGCCTTAGACCACTGCGCCACTCGGGAGACTACGGAACGTTACATTCAAGCTGTTACATTCAAGCTAACCATCATTATTTCCAATGACATGAAGAGAATGGTTCTCGATGCTGTTTGTGTCTTGCAAAACTGTGTGACGTCGCATGCTTTGTTCGGCCTCGTTGCTGGACAAGACTTTTAATCGTTGCATCTCCAAACTGTTTCTCATGACATCCACACAACAGCACTCACCTTCTGTAGGCTGGTCGGGTTGAGCTGGTTTTTGTCAATGATCTTTATTGCAACCTGAAACGGCGAGAGACAAATCACTACGATCAGTGATATCAAAACAGTGACATACGAAAGGGCATTTTAATTGATCCAAAGCTCAAACTCCAAAACAAACCAACAAGCCATAAGGCCCCATAAATGGCTTAACAGCATGGTTTGTCTCGGTCAAAGTGTGAGTGAGACTAGGACTGTAAATGTATATGGTTCACTACACACTGCTCTCCACATGATCCCGTTCCATGTCATTAGGTTCAACTTTATAGCAATCCTATGGAATTATGCACCTAAAAATGTGTGTCATGACTATATGGGCTAAAGTTAAATTATGTTTACAACTACACAGGCCTTAAAAGTCATGACAGACTAGAAGAACAAACCAAATCAAATCAAATCACATTTTATTGGTCACATACACGTGTTTAGCAGATGTTATTGCGGGTGTAGCGAAATGCTTGTGTTTCTAGCTCCGACAGTGCAGTATATCTAACAAGTAATATCTAAGTCTTGTTCTGTCCAAAATGTAAGGATAATATCTAAAACTACCATCCACCCATCCCATATGTTCCATGCTCTCACCACAACCAGCCTGTCAAATGGCCTACTACAAACCTCATAGGCCATGTGCACTATTCCTACCAGCCTAACCCTATTCTTCAGTCAAGTCCCCACTTCTCTACCCCAGCCTCATCCCTCAGTCTAGCCCATCCACATATCCTGCCCAGTCCAGTCTCACCTCTTTGCTCGTCAAGATGTGCCTGGCCAGCTTGACCTTGGCGAAGTTGCCCTTGCCGATGGTCTTGAGCAGACGGTAGTTGCCGATATGCGGCTGCTCATCCGAACACAAGGTGATAGAGTTCCGGCATCGTGCTCCGAGTGATCTGCTCGACCAACCGGTGCTCTTCTCCGAGCGGCTCGTCGAGAGAGAGGTATGCTGGGAAAAGTGAGAGGGATCATAAACAAAATGCAAAACCATCTAGCTGCATCGCATCTTGACATCAATGGCGTGAAATCACATTCTGGGCCAATAGATGATTCTAGAACACATACAAGTGATTTAAGCACACATCAGCTAAGAAATTCTGGTGATCTAGAACCCCCAAATGTCTACACGTCTGAAACTACCAAAGGCAACATTGGTAATGGTTTTGTGTAATGGAATTGTTCATGTCGATTGTTGAGTGCCCATGAGTAATGCATCAGTCTCTGTTGTGAAAAACCTGTTGATGGGATTAGAGAAAGCTATTGGGCTGATATTAAATGCTGAGCAGCGCCAAGCTAGGTAACAGGCTAACACATTAACATGTATGGTTAGCAGTGGCTCATGAGGCCAATGGAAGCCAAGGAAGGCAGCTAATCTCATTCCACCCCACATTGCTGGCATTCTTCACACGCATGCTCCTCTGAGGTCATAAAATAGAGACTGGTGGCGTGGTGCAATTCGGCATTTCCTAATCGATCTGCTCTGGAATGCCCGACACCACACTGTAGCGCACGGCAAGCTGCGTTCGCACGCCAACGCGACATGAACGGCTCAACATTCCTCCTACACGGAGCCCTGGCTCGTTGAGTTACCCATCGCAGCATGTTCCAAGTCAACAAAGCATAAACGGAGAGTTCGGATAACACAATCTATGGCAGCATTTGGTTGAATCATTTCAAATCCCTATCGACGTTTTGAGAATAGTTTGGATAAGAGTCACAGCATGGTGTTCCTGAAGCAACAGTGTCATTTCAGAGAAATTACACTTTACAACGTAGTGTCACTAATGACTTCATGATACAGTGCCAATGCAGGAGGGAAGGGAGAAGTGGAGGGACAAGGTGAAAATATTAATCAACTGAATAATTTAGGCGAGGTGTGGTGAGGGAAGGGAAATGTGGGGCCCCTAATGGAATAGGGCAGGAGAGAGGGTGCATTCGGATGGCTTCTAAGATGTGGCCTTTTTCCTCTCTCTCCATCCGATTGCCACGCTGACGTATTCAGATAGAGGGATGAAGGCTGACGGCAGTGGGAGGGGTACGAGATGGAATCGCTGATATATACATAGACACACTGGGGGGGGGACAAGACTAGAGAGACATTTGGGGGTAGGGTGGCGGGGGATATTATAACCCCAATAAAACAAACCACACCTTGATATGAAAAATAATTATCCAAGACAGTTCGCCCTTCAGAGTGCTTCTGCTCTGCTTTCTTAAAACCAAACTCTCCGTTGCTTCAAACCACACCTCTTATGAAATGATACAGAAGGCGTGTTGTAGCAGTGTAGCAGTCCAACAAAGCAGGGTCACAGACAAGTCTTGGAGGTGAAACTGAACAACACGACAACAAAAACCAAGTGTGACTATAAGCCTGTGATTTTTACTTGTTTGTTGCTACAACAATGTTCTGTGTGGGCCATGAGAACACTGGAGGGCGTAGGAATAATCAAGTGTGAGAGATTGGATACGTTTGAGCGTAAACAATAGGGAATGGATAGAATCTCAAATGTTCCACAAAATAACATTCAACCAGCTGAAATAAATGCAGAATTAGTCATAGTGAAGCAGAGCGATAAAGAGATACAGGTCGTGTCATAGCCCACAACTACAACAACAGGAAGTGATATGAACACACCAGTACACCCAACAAGAACACATCAGTACACCGAACAAGTATGCTATACTTGTTTCTAGTCTAAGTTCTCTTGCTCTCCACCATGTTCTTCTAAAGGAAGCTGGTAAACAGAGAAAGAATTTCAGGCTCAAGGCTACACCTCCTACAGAGGAAAGTAGTCCAGACCCAGTCATATGATGGCAGCCTGGAGGCACACTCAGTTTCCTGTGCATCACTGGGCAAGGTGAGGCCAGCCCTGAGTTATTAGGTCTGTATGGCAACCTACAAGTAATGTATACAGGCCAATAAAAGCCTGTAAGCATAGGTTAGCATGAGTGCTAACATATACAGTATCTCACAAAAGTGAGTACACCCCTCACATTTTTGTAAATATTTGAGTATATCTTTTCATGTGACAACACTGAAGAAATGACACTTTGCTACAATGTAAAGTAGTGAGTGCACAGCTTGTATAACAGTGTACATTTGCTGTCCCCTCAAAATAACTCAACACACAGCCATTAATGTCTAAACCGCTGGCAACAAAAGTGAGTACACCCCTAAGTAAAAATGTCCAAATTGGCCCAATTAGCCATTTTCCCTCCCCGGTGTCATGTGACTCGTTAGTGTTACAAGGTCTCAGGTGTGAATGGGGAGCAGGTGTGTTAAATTAGGTGTCATCGCTCTCACACTCCCTCATACTGGTCACTGGAAGTTCAACATGGCACCTCATGGCAAAGAACTCTCTGAGGATCTGAAAAAAATAATTGTTGCTCTACATAAAGATGGCCTAGGCTAT
This sequence comes from Coregonus clupeaformis, assembly GCF_020615455.1. Classification (NCBI taxonomy): domain Eukaryota; kingdom Metazoa; phylum Chordata; class Actinopteri; order Salmoniformes; family Salmonidae; genus Coregonus; species Coregonus clupeaformis. The sequence continues at coordinate 3,166,339 of NC_059196.1, forward strand.
AAGAAGATTGCCAAGACCCTGAAACTGAGCTGCAGCATGGTGGCCAAGACCATACAGCGGTTTAACAGGACAGGTTCCACTCAGAACAGGCCTCGCCATGGTCGACCAAAGAAGTTGAGTGCACGTGCTCAGCATCATTTTCAGAGGTTGTCTTTGGGAAATAGACGTATGAGTGCTACCAGCATTGCTGCAGAGGTTGAAGGGGTGGGGGGTCAGCCTGTCAGTGCTCAGACGATACGCCGCACACTGCATCAAATTGGTCTGCATGGCTGTCGTCCCAGAAGGAAGCCTCTTCTAAAGATGATGCACAAGAAAGCCTGCAAACAGTTTGCTGAAGACAAGCAGACTAAGGACATGGATTACTGGAACCATGTCCTGTGGTCTGATGAGACCAAGATAAACTTATTTGGTTCAGATGGTGTCAAGCGTGTGTGGCGGCAACCAGGTGAGGAGTACAAAGACAAGTGTGTCTTGCCTACAGTCAAGCATGGTGGTAGGAGTGTCATGGTCTGGGGCTGCATGAGTGCTGCCGGCACTGGGGAGCTACAGTTCATTGAGGGAACCATGAATGCCAACATGTACTGTGACATACTGAAGCAGAGCATGATCCCCTCCCTTCGGAGACTGGGCCGCAGGGCAGTATTCCAACATGATAACGACCCCAAACACACCTCCAAGACGACCACTGCCTTGCTAAAGAAGCTGAGGGTAAAGGTGATGGACTGGCCAAGCATGTCTCCAGACCTAAACCCTATTGAGCATCTGTGGGGCATCCTCAAACGGAAGGTGGAGGAGTGCAAGGTCTCTAACATCCACCAGCTCCGTGATGTCGTCATGGAGGAGTGGAAGAGGACTCCAGTGGCAACCTGTGAAGCTCTGGTGAACTCCATGCCCAAGAGGGTTAAGGCAGTGCTGGAAAATGATGGTGGCCACACAAAATAGACACTTTGGGCCCAATTTGGACATTTTCACTTAGGGGTGTACTCATTTTTGTTGCCAGCGGTTTAGACATGAATGGCTGTGTGTTGAGTTATTTTGAGGGGACAGCAAATTTACACTGTTATACAAGCTGTACACTCACTACTTTACATTGTAGCAAAGTGTCATTTCTTCAGTGTTGTCACATGAAAAGATATACTCAAATATTTACAAAAATAATGGGTGTACTCACTTTTGTGAGATACTGTATAATCTGTACCATGTGTCTATGGCCGTACCACTGTAGACAAATGTGAACCACTTCCGTCTTTGAGTAAGGCTGGACAGTGCTTGGGGGCGGTTCGTGTCTATGTTTGCCTCTGATCACATGACTATTGTGTGGCATAACAAAATAATAGGAGGCATCCTGCTAAGCTGTGATGTGTGGTTTGCGTGATGGGGCTGGGGCTGGGGAGGATTGAGGATGGGTCAGGGTTACACCATCCCGCCACCACGCATCCAGTCTTTGCACAATGCCCTCCGCCTCATAACCCCCTCTCAGACTTCCTCTCTCTGCCTGTGATGACAGTGTTTCACTCAGGCTGGATCTGTCCATGGAGTATAATCTCACTGTAGCCTCTAAAGATATGATGGTATATGAAGTGTTACCAATGACAAATTCTATGTCCACAAATGTGGATAGTTGGAATGTCTCTGTTCATAAATGCTTGATATATAGCCTATTTAGCACCCATCTAAGAGGACTTGGGCAACAGGAAGTTGTGACCCTAGCCAGTGTCACTTACTGTCCTGACAAGCACGGGGACATGCCACGTTGTCACGTCATCCAACTGTGCAGTGTTTCCTGGACTGGCTGACAAGGAAATCCAGCTTGGTAAAAAACGGAGTGTGAAAATGACAGCGTCCAAAACTGTTGAGAGACTATGGCCAAACATATTATCCCAATAGAACCAACATTAGCCTACTTTATTCATTGGCACCAAGCTACATTCTGACAGATATTGTGCTATGTCAGACTCTGAGCTGGTAAACTGTAGTTTCTTCTGCCAGTATCAATCCCCTTCAATAACTTTTAGCTCCACAGCAGTTACATGTCAGTACATTTTCACACAAAACTGCTTTGCCGTTAATCCAGAGCGTTGACTGATCTTTTGGCAAATCCCGTTGTGTTGGTTGAGGGCAGATTAGTTTGCAGCAATGACCTAACATGCTCTATTCTTTGGGAGTCCCAGACAGTCTGCTCAGCTGCCTGCCAGTTAATTCTACAGCATGACTCATGACTGAATGAACTCTCCTCAGTCAGTCAAGTCGGTAAACTACCACTGGGATTTTACCAGAACCATGAGCAACACAGCTGAGAAGCCACTGCGGATAATGGCTTCAGAACACTAGAGAGACAGCCACTGCAGCCAGTGTGGTTCACAGCACACGTCTCACCTTGGCGTCAGCTGAGAAGGCCAAACAAAACCTTGAAATGTGAAGACCATATGCTAACGGCAAAGAACACTACAGCAGGAAGGGTCCACCCCCCCAGGGCTTGGACCCTAACCTATATAATGCTAGAAGAACCCCTAAAGCTATCATCAGGATCATTCAATCCTAAGTATATCTCAGCACCCGAAGAGGTGAGTGAAGTCTTTCCCAAAAGTATTTGTCTGAAGAGCAGAAGAGAAGGATGGTCAAACTTGAGTAATTTAACAATCTGCCTCAGATGTGCCTGAAGCTTTCACGTTCAGTACTTCTTCAACAAATTTGTTCAAAACAAAATGGCCTTACACACACTGACAGACAGCGACAGAGACAGACAGAGAATCTCGCTTTCAAAGCAGGAAATGTTCCATCTCTCATAGGATAAGGTTTTATACAAACTAAGCGAATAACAGATACAAATCTGTTCATGTTGTATTAGGTGACAGGTTTGGGGAGTTGCACTCACTGTCATCTAACCCATTAATGAAGAGTGACGGGACAGACTCTCTCCTTCCGTTGAAGTGAATTTTCCATTGCAACAGGTCTAATAATCCCCCACACTCACAGGCACGTGCGAGTGCACACAAACACACATCAACAGAGGCAGATGAAAACAGAACTGAAGCAAGCACTACTGCTTATTTTGGTTGCTTTATTTCTCCCTGTGTCGGATATCCCTCTCTCTTTCTCTCATCCTCTAGTGGACACAGAAACAGGGCGCCATGGCTCTCTGGTTTCACACACATACGACACACAAACCACACACAATCTGCTCAGTCAGGTTCTCTAATCAATGCAACTTAGACGCCTGAAGAAGCCTGAAATGAATTTAACTGATGTTCTTATCCAAAGCCACTTACAGTGCACTGCATTGCCTATACACTTCATCTATACAGCACTGCCATTTGAAACAGCATAAACACCAGCAAGAACACAGGAGCACTGGCTCAGAGAGACAGGGCCATTAGCCTTCAATAGGAAGGTACATTTTACTACAGTATGCAAAGTGAGAAACCGGATGCTTTGTGCACAGAAAACCCTTTTACTAGACTGGCCTATCACTGTAATAAGCCTACCATATCGCTCAGCTTTTGCAATTGTGCTCTGGTCATAACCCCACACAGGAGGCGCATGGAACACATCTGACCTTCTGCTGAAGACGTTTCCAACATCAACAGACGCTCCACGTCGAGGCCAGGGGAGGACGAGCAGTACTGTGCAGTGAAAATGGCTAGGCTTATGTAAATAGGATAGATCCTACCATATTCTATGAGTCCACTATTTAAATAAAAAAAATATGAAACTAGGCATGAAATGAAACTAGCACTCATGACTCTACCATCTATATCAAAAGCTACAAGGAGGCCTGTATCTTAATTTTTCCAATAATCATTCATCCAGATTAAATCATTTGTCATTATGAAATTTAGGTGAAGAATCTTTCCACAAAATGGCCATTCCTTTTTTCTGTATCCAGAAAATGCTAAATTTCAGTTGTGGAAATTGAAACAGTTGACCCAACAGACTACCTTTTGACTTGAATGTGACACTTCTGTAATGTTCACTCAATTCACCCAGCTGAAAATCAGTTGCAATTTCTAACTGAATGAAAATGTAGCAGTCGAACACAGGAGTGGAATCCTCTAGCGCAGCCTAGTCACTCTGGAAGGCGACTGTAGGTCCAGGTGAAACAGATGTCTTATGCATCGCTAGGTAACCCACTCAGCTAGGGCTGGGTAATATGGACAAAATATCATATCACAATATTTTCCGCTGTATTTTAAGTTTCAGAATATTAAAAGTTCTTAATATGTTTTATGAGTACTGAATGACCCTATTAAGGCAACACATTCATTCTAAGTGACTAGGACAAAATTGACAGCGAAGTAGAACTTTACATTTATTTAGCACTGTATCAAAATACCTTTATAGATGGCATTGTAAAAATGTGGATCCATACCATTATACTGGTTTTCGCGATATATCGCCTAGTCCTACACTCAGCCCTGGAGACACACAGGTAAAATTACACCAGAGTGCAGCGGTTACGTAACAGAGCAGGGAGCTGTGTGCTAATGTTCTTGAAGCAATTAAAATAGACACCTGTCCTGAAAGCTTTCCAACTAAACCAGTTCAACACAACCAAAAACTAGCCTGATACTTAGGCTTACTTGGTCATATAAATTAGAGTAAATCAAGTTAATTTCTACAAGACAATAGTCATCTTTACCAAGATGAGCAGGTCAAGTATAGCCCACCATTGATACAAGGTTCTGTTCAATGCAAATCAACAGACTGAACATTCCTACGTGACCTGAATGGCTCCAATGGGATTTGAGGAGTCATTTTCATGTAGAGACAGCAAAATCATGAATCCATCAATCCAAGGCCACACAATGGCTCTGTTCTGTGCCATCAAGAAAAACCTGTTAATTCATTCAGATAGGCTTGAGAATTATTTGCAAAGGGAGCATAAACTATTGACAGGTAAATAAAACAAAACATTTATATGAAAAATGTATGACTAAGAGTTTGTTCACAATATGGAGGGATCTTTGTATATGGGCTGAACTTGCAAGCTGAGCTGGTTAATACATTTATAGAGGGAAGTAAAGGTACTGATCAAAACAACAGAAACTAGGATTTGGAAACTAGGCCTACATGAGCTCAATTCATAAGACTGGCTGGGCAACTGGAGAGTGAACGTAATGGTCCCTTTACCAGATGGTGCTGATAGAAGCGAGAGAAGAGGGGCATACAGAGGATGTCATAATGCAGAGGTGTGCGAAACTGTACCAGCGTGAAGACCGCCTTAGTGGCCTGACTCATAACGACTTGGATTCCTGGGACGTGCTGGAGCGGGAGGTGTGAAGCAAGTGCGATTATGCAAATCTCAAATCTGGATGACTAATGTGTGCCACCATGTGTGTTAGGTTTATTATTCGAGTTATGATGATAGGGAGATAACATGGCATTGAATAAGCATCATTAGCCTGCCCTACATACCAAATTCCTTTGCTTTACAGACATGGTATTAAATTGATTAGGCTTACACAGATTGATGTACAAGGATATAGGTAGATGTCTTACACAAAGACACAACACAAGTGAAATCCCACCTGGAGTTTGAACATCATCTCATCTTCTGGTCAGTAGTCTATTTCACTGTGTAGACAGACCTATTATCAATTCTAGCAGCAAAACTAATGTGAAAATTGAAAATGGTGGTTGTATCAACTGTTTACTGAGCCAAATATGCTACCCTCAGCCCTGTTCAAGAAATGCCGCATTTTAGGCCAACAGCCTCACAGGTCTGGTTTGTTGTTAACAATAATTTACCAAAATCTTGAACATGTCGAAGCCCCGTCCCACCCTACTGTGCACACATCCTGATACACTAAGTCAACCTCCATGCAACACGTTTTCACTCTCCCACACACCCCCAGGCTGTCCCAGGGAACGAGACCGAGGAAGACGATACAATCTAAAATAACTTTAATTACAGATTGGGCCTTCTGGGAGGTACGCCACGTGATAGGAGGAGACCGGTGTGGGCTTTCTTGTGTTACGCCACCACCTTTTCTCTCAGCATAGATCTCGAACTGGGAGGAAAGTGGACTGGGAAGCGAAAGACCCCTGGGTTTCCATGGAGAGATTTCAAACAAGAGGAGCGTGTGACCCAGTTGACTCCAAGAGCAGGTCAATCATTTCGATACCTGGCCTGCAACATTTCTGTCACATGAAGGACCACCAACATGTGTTTTTTGTTAGAGGGCCAGTGCAGCAGCACATTTTTTTTTTTAATCCTGTGGTATACAGTACCAGTCAAAAGTTTGGACACACCTGCTCATTCAAGGGTTTTTCTTTAGTTTCACTATTTTCTACATTGTAGAATAATAGTGAAGACATCAAAACTATGAAATAACACATATGGAATCATGTAGTAACCAAAAAATCGTTTACACAAATCAAAATATATTTTATATTTGAGATTCTTCAAAGTAGCCAACCTTTGCCTTGAGGACAGCTTTGCACACTCTTGGCATTCTCTCAACCAGCTTCATGAGGTAATCACCTGGAATGCATTTCAATTAACAGGTGTGCCTTCTTAAAAGTTCATTTGTGGAATTTATTTCCATCTTAATGCGTTTCAGCCAATCAGTTGTGTTGTGAAAAGGTAGGGGGGTATACAGGAGATAGCCCTATTTGGTAAAAGACCAAATCAATATTATGGCAAGAACAGCTCAAATAAGCAAAGAGAAACGACAGTCCATCATTACTTTAAGACATTAAGGTCAGTCAATCCGGAAAATGTCAAGAACTTTGAAAGTTTCTTCAAGTGCAGTCACAAAAACCATAAAGTGCTATGATGAAACTGACTCTCATGAGGACCGCCACAGGAAAGGAAGACCCAGAGTTACCTCTGCTGCAGAGGATAAGTTCATTAGAGTTAACTTCACCTCAGATTGCAGCCCAAATAAATGCTTCACAGAGTTCAAGTAACAGACACATCAACATCAACTGTTCAGAGGAGACTGCGTGAAATCAGGCCTTCATGGTCGAATTGCTGCAAAGAAACCACTACTAAAAGGACACCAAGAAGAAGAAGAGACTTGCTTGGGCCAAGAAACACGAGCAATGGACATTAGACCGGTGGAAATCTGTCCTTTGGTCTGATAAATCCAAATTTGAGATTTTTTGTTCCAACCGCCATGTCTTGCTGAGACGCAGAGTAGGTGAACGGATGATCTCCGCATGTGTGGTTCCCACCGTGAAGCACAGAGGAGGAGGTGTGATGGTGCATTGCTGGTGACACTGGTCAGTGATTTATTTAGAATTCAAGGCACACTTAACCAGCATGGCAACCACAACATTCTGCAGCGATACGCCATCCCATCTGGTTTGCGCTTAGTGGGACTATCATTTGTTTTTCAACAGGACAATGACCCGAAACACACCTCCAGGCTGTGTAAGGGCTATTTGACCAAGGAGAATGATGGAGTGCTGCATCAGATTACCTGGCCTCCACAATCACCCGACCTCAACCCAATTGAGATGGTTTGGGTTGAGTTGGACCGCAGAGTGAAGGAAAAGCAGCCAAAATGTGCTCAGCATATGTGGGAACTCCTTCAAGACTGTTGGAAAAGCATTCCTCATGAAGCTGGTTGAGAGAATGCCAAGAGTGTGCAAAGCTGTCACCAAGGCAAAGGGTGGCTATTTGAAGAATCTAAAATGAAAAATGTATTTTGATTTGTTTAACACTTTTTTGGTTACTACATGATTCCATGTGTGTTATTTCATAGTTTTGGTGTCTTCACTATTATTCTACAATGTAGAAAATAGTAAAAATAAAGAAAAACCCTTGAATGAGTAGGTGTGTCCAAACTTGACTGGTACTGTATATATACAGTGGGGAGAACAAGTATTTGATACACTGCCGATTTTGCAGGTTTTCCTACTTACAAAGCATGTAGAGGTCTGTAATTTTTATCATAGGTACACTTCAACTGTGAGAGATGGAATCTAAAATAAAAATCCAGAAAATCACATTGTATGATTATTAAGTAATTCATTTGCATTTTATTGCATGACATAAGTATTTGATCACCTACCAACCAGTAAGAATTTCGGCTCTCACAGACCTGTTAGTTTTTCTTTAAGAATTCCTCCTGTTCTCCACTCATTACCTGTATTAACTGCACCTGTTTGAACTCGTTACCTGTATAAAATACACCTGTCCACACACTTAGACTCCAACCTCTCCACAATGGCCAAGACCAGAGAGCTGTGTAAGGACATCAGGGATAAAATTGTAGACCTGCACAAGGCTGGGATGGCCTACAGGACAATAGGCAAGCAGCTTGGTGAGAAGGCAACAACTGTTGGCGCAATTATTAGAAAATGGAAGAAGTTCAAGATGACGGTCAATCACCCTCGGTCTGGGGCTCCATGCAAGATCTCACGTCGTGGGGCATCAATGATCATGAGGAAGGTGAGGGATCAGCCCAGAACTACACGGCAGGACCTGGTCAATGACCTGAAGAGAGCTGGGACCACAGTCTCAAAGAAAACCACTAGTAACACACTACGCTGCCATGGATTAAAATCCTGCAGCGCACGCAAGGTCCCCCTGCTCAAGCCAACGCATCTCCAGGCCCGTCTGAAGTTTGCCAATGACCATCTGGATGATCCAGAGGAGGAATGGGAGAAGATCATGTGGTCTGATGAGACAAAAATAGAGCTTTTTGGTCTAAACTCCACTCGCCGTGTTTGGAGGAAGAAGAAGGATGAGTACAACCAAGAACACCATCCCAACCGTGAAGCATGGAGGTGGAAACATCATTCTTTGGGGATGCTTTTCTGCAAAGGGAACAGGACGACTGCACCGTATTGAGGGGAGGATGGATGGGGCCATGTATTGCGAGATCTTGACCAACAACCTCCTTCCCTCAGTAAGAGCATTGAAGATGGGTCGTGGCTGGGTCTTCCAGCATGACAACGACCCGAAACACACAGCGAGGGCAACTAAGGAGTGGCTCCGTAAGAAGCATCTCAAGGTCCTGGAGTGGCCTAGCCAGTCTCCAGACCTGAACCCAATAGAACATCTTTGGAGGGAGCTGAAAGTCCGTATTGCCCAGCGACAGCCCCGAAACTTGAAGGATCTGGAGAAGGTCTGTATGGAGGAGTGGGCCAAAATCCCTGCTGCAGTGTGTGCAAACCTGGTCAAGACCACTCACAGACAGTTCTAGCAAAATTCTTGCTTGAGAAATTGCTCTTTGCTAAGAAGCTATTTGTGTTTCTTTGTTTTCAATTAATATTGTCAAAATCACAGTAAAGTACTTAATTGTTACCCAGAAATGATTTGATATAGAGATTAAAATCGTCTGCATTGGAACTTTAAGATAGTATAGTATTGTCTCAGTGCATTGTTTGAGTAGAAACATTGACTACTTTTGACCATATCAAAAACATTAGGTGTGATGAGAGGAGTCTGTTCATTTGATTATGTGTGCTGTAAATATAATCAAGTTTAACAGTGTGGCCTCCCGAGTGGCGCAGCAGTCTAAGGCACTGCATCGCAGTGCTTGAGGCGTCACTACAGATCCGGGTTCGATCCCAGGCTGTGTCGCAGCCGGCCGCGACACCCATGAGACTGCGCACAATTGGCCCAGCGTCGTCTGGGTTAGGGGAGGGTTTGGCTGGCCAGGATTTCCTTGTCCCATTGCGCTCTAGCGACTCCTTGTGGCAGGCCGGGCACCTGCAAGCTGACTTCGGTCGCCAGCTGGACAGTGTTTCCTCCGACACATTGGTGCAGCTGGCTCCCGGGTTAAGTGAGCAGTGTGTCAAGAAGCAGTGCGGCTTGGCAGGGTTGTGTTTCGGAGGACGCATGGTTCTTCACCTTCGCCTCTCCCGAGTCCGTAGGGGAGCGATGGGACAAGACTGTAACTACCAAATGGATATCACGCAAAAGTACAACAACAACAAATATATACACTACCGTTCAAAAGTTTGGGGTCACTTAGAAATGTCCTTGTTTTCCATGGAAACATGCATGAAATTAGTTTGAATAGGAAATATAGCAAAATGAATAGGAAATGCAGTCATTGACAAGGTTAGAAATAATGACTTTTAATTGAAATAATAATTGTGTCCTTCAAACTTTGCTTTCGTCAAATAATCCTCCATTTGCAGCAATTACAGCCTTGCAGACCTTTGGCATTCTAGTTGTCAATTTGTTGAGGTAATCTGAAGAGAATTCACCCCATGCTTCCTGAAGCACCTCCCACAAGTTGGATTGGCTTGATGGGCACTTCTTACGTACGGTCAAGCTGCTCCCACAACAGCTCAATAGGGTTGAGATCCGGTGACTGTGCTGGCCACTCCATTATAGACAGAACACCAGCTGACTGCTTCTTCCCTAAATAGTTATTGCATAGTTTGGAGCTGTGCTTTGGGTCATTGTCCTGTTGTAGGAGGAAACTGGCTACAATCAAGCGCTGTCCACAGGGTATGGCATGGCGTTGCAAAATGGAGTGATAGCCTTCCTTCTTCAAGATCCCTTTTACCCTGTACAAATCTCCCAGGTTACCACCACCAAAGCACCCCCAGACCATCACATAGCCTCCACCATGCTTGACAGATGGCATCAAGCACTCCTCCAGCATCTTTTCATTCGGTCTGCATCTCACAAATGTTCTTCTTTGTGATCCGAACACCTCATACTTCGATTCGTCTGTCCATAACACTTTTTTCCAATCTTCCTCTGTCCAGTGTCTGTGTTCTTTTGCCCATCTTAATCTTTTCTTTTTATTGGCCAGTCTGAGATATGGCTTTTTCTTTGCAACTCTGCCTAGAAGGTCAACATCCCGGAGTCGCCTCTTCACTGTTGACGTTGAGACTGGTGTTTACGGGTATTATTTAATGAAGCTGCCAGTTGAGGACCTGTGAGGCGTCTGTTTCTCAAACTAGACACTAATGTATTTGCCCTCTTGCTCAGTTGTGCACCGGGGCCTCACACTCCTCTTTCTATTCTGGTTAGAGCCAGTTTGCACTGTTCTGTGAAGGGAGTAGTATACAGCATTATTCAAGATCTTCAGTTTCTTGGCAATTTTTCGCATGGAATAGCCTTCATTTCTCAGAACAGACTGACGAGTTTCAGAAGAAAGTTATTTGTTTCTGGCCATTTTGAGCCTGTAATCGAACCCACAATTGCTGATGCTCCAGATACTCAACTAGTCTCAAGAAGGCCAGTTGTATTGCTTCTTTAATCAGCACAACAGTTTTCAGCTGTGCTAACATAATTGCAAAAGGGTTTTCTAATAATCAATTAGCCTTTTAAAATGATAAACTTGGATTAGCAAACACAAAGTGCCATTGGAACACAGGACTGATGGTTGCTGATAATGGGCCTCTGTACGCCTATGTAGATATTCCATAAAAAATCAGCCGTTTCCAGCTACAATAGCCATTTACAACATTAACAATGTCTACACTGTATTTCTGATCAATTTGATGTTATTTTAATGGACTTTTTTTTTTTTTTTTTCAAAAACAAGGACATTTCTAAGTGACCACAAACTTTTGAACGGTAGTGTATATATATTTAAACAGTGTCACAATGACAGTATTTAAGTCAAATAAAATAAAATGTTATTTGTCACATGCGCCCAATACAACAGGTGTAGACTTAACTGTGAAATGCTTGCTACCGAGCCCTTCCCAATGATGCAGAATTAAAGAATAAGACCAAAACAAAGTGTAACACAAGAGGAATAAAATACACAAGAATGGAGCTGTATACAGGGAGTACCAGTACCAGATCAATGTGCAGGGGTATGAGGTATTTGAGGTAGATATGTATATGAAGGCAGGGTAATGTGACTAGGCATCAGGAAAGATAATAATAAAAGTAAAATAAAGAACAGAGTAGCAACAGCAAATGATGAGTCTAAAAGTGTCTATGTGTGTGTATGTACAGTGGGGAGAACAAGTATTTGATACACTGCCGATTTTGCAGGTTTTCCTACTTACAAAGCATGTAGAGGTCTATAATTGTTATCATAGGTACACTTCAACTGCGAGAGACGGAATCTAAAACAAAAATCCAGAAAATCACATTGTATGATTTTTAAGTAAATAATTTGCATTTTATTGCATGACATAAGTATTTGATACATCAGAAAAGCAGAACTTAATATTTGGTACAGAAACCTTTGTTTGCAATTACAGAGATCATACGTTTCTTGTAGGTCTTGACCAGGTTTGCACACACTGCAGCAGGGATTTTGGCCCACTCCTCCATACAGACCTTCTCCAGATCCTTCAGGTTTCGGGGCTGTCGCTGGGCAATACAGACTTTCAGCTCCCTTCAAAGATTTTCTATTGGGTTCAGGTCTGGAGACTGGCTAGGCCACTCCAGGACCTTGAGATGCTTCTTACGGAGCCACTCTTTAGTTGCCCTGGCTGTGTGTTTCGGGTCGTTGTCATGCTGGAAGACCCAGCCACGACCCATCTTCAATGCTCTTACTGAGGGAAGGAGGTTGTTGGCCAAGATCTCGCAATACATGGCCCCATCCATCCTCCCCTCAATACGGTGCAGTCGTCCTGTCGCCTTTGCAGAAAAGCATCCCCAAAGAATGATGTTTCCACCTCCATGCTTCACGGTTGGGATGGTGTTCTTGAGGTTGTACTTGAGGGACCTTGCGTGCGCTGCAGGATTTTAATCCATGGCAGCGTAGTGTGTTACTAGTGGTTTTCTTTGAGACTGTGGTCCCAGCTCTCTTCAGGTCATTGACCAGGTCCTGCCGTGTAGTTCTGGGCTGATCCCTCACCTTCCTCATGATCATTGATGCCCCACGACGTGAGATCTTGCATGGAGCCCCAGACCGAGGGTGATTGACCGTCATCTTGAACTTCTTCCATTTTCTAATAATTGCGCCAACAGTTGTTGCCTTCTCACCAAGCTGCTTGCCTATTGTCCTGTAGGCCATCCCAGCCTTGTGCAGGTCTACAATTTTATCCCTGATGTCCTTACACAGCTCTCTGGTCTTGGCCATTGTGGAGAGGTTGGAGTCTGAGTGTGTGGACAGGTGTATTTTATACAGGTAACGAGTTCAAACAGGTGCAGTTAATACAGGTAATGAGTGGAGAACAGGAGGGCTTCTTAAAGAAAAACTAACAGGTCTGTGAGAGCCGGAATTCTTACTGGTTGGTAGGTGATCAAATACTTATGTCATGCAATAAAATGCAAATTAATTACTTAAAAATCATACAATGTGAATTTCTGGATTTTTGTTTTAGATTCCGTCTCTCACAGTTGAAGTGTACCTATGATAAAAATTACAGACCTCTACATGCTTTGTAAGTAGGAAAACCTGCAAAATCGGCAGTGTATCAAATACTTGTTCTCCCCACTGTATGTCTGTTTGTGTTGTGTCGGTGTGTGTGTGTATATGTGTGTTTAGCAGTCTTATGGCTATTTAGCAGTCTTATGGCTTGGGGGTAGAAGCTGTTTCGGAGCCTGTTGGTCCGAGAGCCGATGCTCCGGTACCGTTTGCCGGATGGTAGCAGAGTGAACAGTCTATGGCTTGGGTGGCTGGGACACCGCCTAATATAGAGATCCTGGATGGCAAGGAGCTCGGCCCCAGTGATGTACTAGACTGTCCGCACCACCCTCTGTAGCGCTTTGTGGTCAAGGGTGGTGCATTTGCCATACCAAGCGGTGATGCAGCAAGTCAAGATGCTCTCGATGGTGCAGCATGCCAAATCTTTTCAGCCTCCTGAGGGGGAAGAGGCGCTGTCGTGCCCTCTTCACAACTGTGTGTGTGTGTGTACCCTGTTAAGTCCTTAGTGATGTGGACGCCAAGGAACTTGAAGCTCTTGACCCGCTCCACTACAGCGCTGTCGATGCGGATGGGGGTGTGTTCTCCCCTCTTTCTCCTGTAGTCCACGATTAGCTCCTTGGTCTGACGTTGAGGGAGAGGTTGTTCTCAAGGCACCACACTGCCAAGTCTCTGACCTCCCTGTAGGCTGTCCCTTCACTGTCGGTGATCAGGCCTACCACCGTTGTGTCGTCAGCAAACTTGAATCTTTTTTTTATTTTTTTATAATAATTATTATATATATATATATATATATATATATATGCACTCACTAACTGTAAGTCGCTCTGGATAAGAGCATCTGCTAAATGACTAAAATGTCAAATGTAATGGTGTTGGAATCGTGCATGGCCAAGCAGTGGTGGGTGAATAGGGAGTACAGGAGAGGACTAAGCACACACCCTTGAGGGGTCCTCGTCTTGAGGGTCAGCGTGGCGGAGGTGTTGTTGCCTACACTCACCTCCTGGGGCCTTCCCGTCAGGAAGTCCAGGATCCAGTTAAAGAGGGAGGTGTTCAGTCCCAGGGTCCCCAGCTTGGTGATGAGCTTGGAGGGGACTATGGTGTTGGACACTGAGCTGTAGTCTATGAACAGCATTCTCACATAGTTATTTCCCCTCTTGTCCAGGTGGGAGAGTGCAATTGAGATTGCGTCATCTGAGGATCTGTTGGGGCGCTATGCGAATTGGGAGTGGATCCAGGGTTTCTGAAATGATGGTGTTGATATGTGTCATGACCAGCCTTTCAAAGTCATATAGGCAGGTTAGGCAGGTTACCTTGGAGTTCTTCGGAACAGGGACAATGGTGGTCAGCTTGAAACATGTTGGGATTACAGACTGGGACAAGGATAGATTGAAAATGTCCTTGAAGACACTTGCCAACTGGCCTGCGCATGCTTTGAGAATACACCCTGGTATTCCGTCTGGCCCTGCAGCCTTGCGAGTGTTTTACTCACATCAGCCACGGAGAGCGAGATCACACAGTAATTCTGAACAACAGGGGCTTTCACACAAGACTCGGTGTTGTATTCCTCGAAGCGAACATAAAGTGGTTGTAATTAAGAGAATCATGTTATCAAATATTTACTCTTATCTTGTCACTTGATGTGACGTAAACAAACAATGGAAGTCCTTCTGGAAGTCTGTCCTTTCTGAAAAGGACAACAAGCATGACCTGCTTCATCAATGTCTCTTAGATTTCTATGCCCTTTCTTTTAATAAATATTTTAGAAAAACAATGTAAGCTCAGGCCATGTATTGTGTAGTAACATAATATTGTCCTAATATAGCCCTCCACCCCACCAATCAACCAACATCCTGCCATGCCCTAATACTATGGATGAGGTTGGGCATAGCAGAGTGAGACAGACCCTATCCCTCTCTGATATATCCACCTGTCAATAGTGCTATGTCAATTCAACTCAAATGCATTTGTAGTGAATCTATCTGCCTTTGAGGGTGTCACTCTTGTATGCCACTCCTTCCAGGAAGGACCAAGTCATTGCCATGATAATGTGAGGCCTGCTTTGATATAGGATTTGAATGGTTATTTATTGTAGCAGAGGATGATCAACAAATAAAAGCAACAACAATCAGCAGACAGTACAACGTAATATGTTATGTGGGCATGGCCTAATATTATTGTCTATTTACCTATTGTTCGTCTATGTAAATAAATACATAAATAAACTGGGGCCTGTCCAATGTTGTGATCAAAATACAGGGTGGATTGTCACACTTCTAAAAATGTCTGGCAGAGGATCACTGTCAATAAACAGATACAACTGTCTAGCTTTAAATGCCAGTCATCCGTCCAGAAGGTCTGTGCGAAACTGGTGAGCTACTTGTCCCTTTAAGCTCTGTTATTCTACACCATTGATACTGTACTTAGCAAACTAGACTCAAGCCAAACATCCCCTTCATGATTGATGGGAATTAGAAGAGGTATAGAGCTTTTCGATGGTGATTAACTAAATGTCCTCTTTTCACCATTCCTAAAAAAAAAAAAGTGTGTGTGAAACATAAACACTGAAACCAAAGTGACATATATGTGCCTGAGAGACCGTATACAAACCTGCCACTGCATTAGCTAGGCCACATTCGTTTCACATTGAATTGACATATTATTACATAATGGTAGGACAGTGTTACAGTTGTATCATTATTGATTTCCAGATTTTCTAGGGACAGCATGTGTTCTCTCAAAATGATGTATTATGGGTTATTCTGTTCACTTGAACAAAATGTACAGAGTGAATGAATGATGGTTTTAACAGCAGTGCAAATAGGCTACAGTCAGTCTACCCCCAATCAATCAATAATGATTGTATCGGCTTTATGCATCCTCCTGTCGTTTTTTAATACGTTGACATGTCACCTTGCTTGATTCCATGCCACTGTTCCATTTATAGAGTGCGATGCACACGACTGTCAGACATCAACAAAATATTATATAAGACAGTAAAATGTATTAAATACTTACGAGGTCCGATTTCCGCTCGTTCCCAGGTAGTGCTGCACGAGAAGACATTGTCCCTGAGGTATCCTTTCTATTAGGCTAAAGGCCTACTTGGTTTGTATGTATGTGGGTATATTCAGGATTATATTCTACCGAAGATAACAGTCGACATTGGCCGCTCCACCGCCTAGTCAGTGTTCCAAGGCAATAGATGCCTATCCTACCGGCAACCCCAGGTTTGAGAGCAGTGAGACAAAATTGTATTCTCAAACAATACTAATTTTCATTGTAACAAGGCAGCACCGATACGACAGTACACAGACAGTTGTCTAGAAAACTGTCTGAATAGCCTACTATGCTATCCACTTCATGTTTGGCTGATTCTTCATGTGAAGAAAGACATCAATGCTGTGCCTCATTTTGGGAATAAAATTAACCCAAAATAGGTTTCTTCTCACTATCGCACCATTACTATACTAAAAATATTTTTAGAAAGCAATTCTGTGTTGTCCAGTGATGACTGTAAGTGTATGTCCGGAACAGAGCAGCTTGTTAGATCCGATAAAAAACAGTTGTTAAAACAAAAAACATAGGTCAGGTAGTCTGCGCGTACCACGACCATGGGTGGATGTCTGTCGTTGAAAACTATGTATTTTTTTGGGGGGGGCAAATGATGCCCGCAAAACCAACCACTCCCAAGGCAAAACACTGAACGACTTAAGCCTAATTGTCAACCCACATTTCATAGTTGATTAATTAAGAATTAACCGTCAAAAGAAACAATACAACGACATGACAATTGCGGATAGAGCATCGGCGAATGTACAGTTACCCCATTTCTCTTTCTGTTCGCGATTGACCACTTCCGAAAAAGTAGCCGTCGAATAATACTCAACGTTCGAAAAAGTATGTATCTTTGACTCTCGCAGATATCCTTTAATACTATCAGTTGTAACAGTTGACTAGAGAAAACGGCATCCCCAAACTGTATGACAAGAGCAAGAGGGAAGAACGTCAAGAAAAAGAATAGGCAGGGCTGCGTCGGAGGCTCAGTAACACACCCTTCCCCCATGTTCTTAAAGAGACAATCCCCCCCATTCATTCATCCGTAGAACAGCAGTTACCAGCACGAACGACACGTCAACCACGCTGGCAAGCAATATTCTGTACAGTAATGTCAACACTTGACACTGCAGACAGCATCTCTTGGGCATTTGATAACAGGGGCGACAGGGCACTGTCTGAAGAAGACACACTTAAACAAAGCAACAAACAACTACTGCACTTGTACTTAATTTCCCCTCCACTTGTAATGTCTATTGTTGTGAGAACAAACCATCTGTTATCTCCTGTATAGCATTTCTATGTTTTAATCTAGCTATAGTATTCACATCTATTTATAGATTATACCAAGTGGGTGATGAGAGCAGAAGCACACCACCAAAGACTATAATCTCACCTGTACAAATCGGACACGAGAGGGTCGGGCCCATGAACACCTCATTCTGCTGTGGTCCCCGGGCCCTTGGTATTTTGTTATTGAGATAGGCATATAGTGAATGTTGGTTTAGCGCTTTTCTTGGTTATGCATGGGTGAAAGAGCAGTGTGAGAGCACAGAAAAGCAGTGTGTGAGTCACTATTGAGAAACAGTGTGAACCTGACAAGTTCCACGCGTCAGACTCTCTCTAATCAGCATCTAGTCCCTAAGCATCATTAGGCAGTCATTTGGGACCAAATCATTTGGGAACTGCTTTATGTGGAATTTTCAATACTCCTAATGGGGTATGTGCGAAGGCAGGTAAAGTGTGGGCATCAGTTGATGCTGCTCTTTCCACAGTGTGTACCATGGAGAGAGCCTGGACATAATTGTAAGTGATGTGTGCACACGGAGCGGGTCAGGGTGATCGACCAGGGCCCAGCCCCGCCACTGCAACCCTGGTTGACCCTGAGGAACTGAACACAAACCGCCTCCAGTCAGGTCCACAGTCCGACAGGGCCCCCACTGTCTGACTCAAGACTCTTGGCAGATCTGATTTGATACAGCTTCATGAATTAATAGTATTAGTAATTATTAATAACCCATTAGTAGTCCATTAATTCCAAACATGTTACCTTACAACTTCAGCTGAGAGAATGTTGAACCATTTCAACTATTTGACTTCTACATTATAATAAAAAAAACAGGCATACTCAGTATAGGCCTATACATCACATGGCAACATGAACGGTATCAGCTGTTATCCAAACTCCAAAATGCTTTACATATCCTTGGACACTGGTTGTTTCTGTGCTGACACCACTGGAGGAGAGTTACAAAGTACTGTAACTTCTCTCTATTCCAGTTGACCTACTGTATTTCAGAGCTATAGTCATCTCAACATTCTAATTACAGCTGTTGGTAGGCAGCGCCAACCCCCCACTGCATTAATCTCTAATCTGGCAGAGATTATGAGCTCTGGAGGCACACTGGAGGCCATGCTCTGCCCTTAATCAAGCGTCTGTCCAATCCTGACTGGCCCTGAAGCCCAGGATGTTGTTGTTCAAAGTTTACAAATACCTTTTTGTGAACAAAATCAGGCAATATAATCATTATTATATTTGATGAGCCTTGACTGTAATTCAAATATGCTTGAAGATGTTGTCCAACTGTTTATTTGAATGCAAATTGTTAAAGGAACCAAATATAGACCATTGATTTGATACATTATGGTTTTCAAGAGTATATGGGCAACAAAATAATGAATTGGTTAGGTTACCATACTTCCAGTGGGCTCCCAAGTGGTGCAGCTGTCTAAGGCACTGCATCTCAGTGCTTGAGGCGTCACTATAGTCCCCCTGGTTCGATTCCAGGCTGTATCACAACCGGCCCGGCGTTGGCTGGGTTTGGCTGGTGTAGGCCGTCATTGTAAATAATAATTTTTTCTTAACTTGCCTGGTTAAATAAATAAAACCATTGAAATTGGCTTTTTTAGAAATTATGTTTCTAAATATCTCATGTATAGTTATCATACTTTTGCTTGCTATGTTGACCTTGTTTGTTGATTTACATTTTTAGATAACATCATGTTGGTGAGAAGTTGCAATGTCATCCTGTTTGCTCTCTGTGCTGTGTTGCAATTGTGTATGTTGTAGAGGGCCACCTAGTGGAGTAGTAGCCTCATCATGGCAGGCGGCATCGTTATAACTGTTGTGATGGCGTCATCTTGTGGTTATCAATGATTATTTTGCTTATGCGGTGGCAGTGTTTTGGTGCATCGTCAGCAAAACCCCCTTTTAACCATAGAATTGTGACATGATGAGTGCCTGCAGCTTTGAGCCCCAAAACCCTCTTCCATTTGTGTAGTCTATATAAGAGAGATGATAGAGTGCAGCATAGGGAAGCCTATTTCAAACAGCAGGGGAAGCACATAGGCCTACACTACTTTAATCTTTTCATCCTTGTTTCAAGTTGCAACTATTTCAGCACTTATATGAACCTCTTGCCACATTTTGGGTCACAAATTGAATAGTCCCACTCTCTACTGTTATCATTTATATCTGTGTCTATTATGAGATCAACTTGATCACAAGATGCTTAAAAGGGTGAAAAAGAAAAGAGCCACTCGAAACAAAAAGAGCTAGTCGTGCTAGTCATGCCTGTTAAGGACGGTCTCCCTTTCATCTAGCATAGCCTTACTTGCCATGCTTCTAGGCTCTCAGATATACGCTTGGGATTTAAACTAATACATTATAGAAGGACATTTAAAAAAACAGAAGGAAATAGAAAGTAAACCAGCTAAATAGACCATTGCTGCATTCTCTCTCTCTCTCTCTCTCTCTCTCTCTCTCTCTCTCTATGAGCACAGTACATTACTATTTTTTTTACATTTTAGTCATTTAGCAGAAGCTCTTATCCAGAGCAACTTACAGTTAGTGAGTGCATACATTTTCATACTGGCCCCCCGTGGGAAATGAACCCACAACCCTGGCGTTGCAAGCGCCATGCTCTACCAACTGAGCTACAGGGGACAATAATAATGTTATGTTACAATAAGGTTACAAATACTATATTTTCCATCAAAATGTGTGTGCCTTTTGCATTTTCTACATTATCAAACACAGCAAGATAGTTTCAGTATACTTTACCCCTAGACACAGACTAGACTGATTGCAGTGCAGTCACAGATAAAGCTTTGAAGTGGTTTCTTTCATTTTCTTGGTACTGACATGCATCTCTCACATCTAGACACCTGCTTAGTCTTCTGTGGTAATCAAATATGAGACTGATCTGATGTCACAGATAAGGGCTCTAAACCACAACATTTGCGCTGCCCTATTGGGAATTATTTTCTGTTGCTATTGTAATACTCTGAAAAAAAGTTTCAGACACTTCCTAAAAACCTCACCTTTAAAATGAAGAATCAATCTATCAATCTCAGTGCCTTTCACAATTTATGACTCACAACTATCACATGCAGCAAGAATCTCTCCTCCTCAAAGGTAAGTTGATTTATGATTAGTGAATAGCATTTTTGATTAAATATTTTTATGCAACTGTGCGTTAACTCTTACTTTCAAAGTCAGAATTAAATGCATGCACACATTTGACACTTTTGTCATTGCTAAAACATGATAAACATGCAACTCCTTAAAGGGGCAATCTGCCTTGCTATATCCATTTTAGACTTTAAAATTAATGATATTATACCCATTGATTTTTGAAGAATATAATGCCTCATTAGCTTAGTTCAACTGTCGTACCCCATCAGAATAAAAAATATAAGCTTATTTTACTCCTTTGTTAGTAAACATTGTAATTGTAAACAAACAATGGATAGCATCAAAACATGGTTTACACTATAATTTTCCTTGTATCCATGAATTTGAGAGTGTTACATTTTTGCAGCCCCAGCTTTTTACCAAAACAGTGGCGGGGTTACGCTTTGTTATTGTTTGAACTGCAGGTTGCCCCTTAAATCAATAAAAGTTTTAATGATTACATTTTACATAAGGGAATCTACTGGAAAGACAGATTGTGTCACTCCCAAGCAATCCGTTAGGTCCCATTTTATAGTAAGTGACAGGGAAACTACAGTGGCTTGCGAAAGTATTCACCCCCCCCTTGGCATTTTTCCTATTTTGTTGCCTTACAACCTGGAATTAAAATGGATTTTTGGAGGGTTTGTATAAATATTTTTTCTTGTGCAACAAACAAGAAATAAGACATAAAAACCGAAAACTTGAGCGTGCATAACTATTTACCCCACCAAAGTCAATACTTTGTAGAGCCACCTTTTACAGCAATTACAGCTACAAGTCTCTTGGGGTATATCTCTATAAGTTTGGCACATCTAGCCACTGGGATTTTTGCCCATTCTTCAAGGCAAAACTGCTCCAGCTCCTTCAAGTTGGATGGGTTCCGCTGGTGTACAGCAATCTTTAAGTCATACCACAGATTCTCAATTGGATTGAGGTCTGGGCTTTGACTAGGCCATTCCAAGACATTTAAATGTTTCCCCTTAAACCACTTGAGTGTTGCTTTAGCAGTATGCTTAGGGTCATTGTCCTGCTGGAAGGTGAACCTCCGTCCCAGTCTCAAATCTCTGGAAGACTGACACAGGTTTCCCTCAAGAATTTCCCTGTATTTAGCGCCATCCATCATTCCTTCAATTCTGACCAGTTTCCCAGTCCCTGCCGAATGAAAAACATTCCCACAGCATGATGCTGCCACCACCATACTTCACTGTGGGGTGCTGTTCTCGGGGTGATGAGAGGTGTTGGGTATGCGTCAGACATAGCGTTTTCCTTGATGGCCAAAAAGCTCAATTTTTGTCTCATCTGACCAGAGTACCTTCTTCCATATGTTTGGGGAGTCTCCCACATGCCTTTTGGCGAACACCAAAACGTGTTTGCTTATTTTTTTCTTTAAGCAATGGCTTTTTTCTGGCCACTCTTCCGTAAAGCCCAGCTCTGTGGAGTGTACGGTTTAAAGTGGTCCTATGGACAGATACTCCAATCTCCGCTGTGGAACTTTGCAGCTCCTTCAGGGTTATCTTTGGTCTCTTTGTTGCCTCTCTGATTAATTCCCTCCTTGCCGGGTCCGTGAGTTTTAGTGGGCGGCCCTCTCTTGGCAGGTTTGTTGTGGTGCCATATTCTTTCCATTTTTTAAAATGGATTTAATGGTGCTCCGTGGGATGTTCATAGTTTCTGATATTTTTTGATAACCCAACCCTGATCTGTACTTCTCCACAACTTTGTCCCTGACCTGTTTGGAGAGCTCCTTGGTCTTCATGGTGCCGCTTGCTTGGTGGTGCCCCTTGCTTAGTGGTGTTGCAGACTCTGGGGCCTTTCAGAACAAGTGTATATATACTGAGATCATGTGACACTTAGATTGCAAGTTATTTTTTTCATTCCACTTCACCAATTTGGACTATTTTGTGTATGTCCATTACATGAAATGCAAATAAAAATAAATTTAAATTACAGGTTGTAATGCAACAAAATAGGAAAAACGCCAAGGGGGATGAATACTTTTGCAAAACACTGTATATATTTATTAAGTTGGCAAGCACAGTGTAATTATAATGTACTCATTGCTACACAGTGCTGACATGTTTATAGACAAACTCCACTATGTATTTACTTAGACAGTGAAGCTAAAACTTTTAATTTGGCTCATACTCAAGCATTTTGAATTTGTGATGAAATGTTTTCATTCTGTACTGCAAATGCATCCAACAAGTTTATAGAGTCGCAATATTTTCAAGTAATTAACAAGACATTGTACTGGATATCCAAAGAAAGGAACAATGAAATGCATAGATTACATTGAAACTGTTGAGCAGGATGTGTACCGGTAAACAGGAATTATGGCTCAACAGAAGTTTCATATATTTGTTTCACATCTCACATTGGCACCCTTTTCTTCCCTGTCACATCAACATTAGTTCCTGGCGATGATGGGGATTTTAAGCACGGTCATCATGGCCCTCATCTCAGTAGCTGCTACCTGCCCTGCCTCACCCTGTGAATGTCTGGACAAAGTTACAGTCAGCTGCCCGGACAAGAGGCTGAAGAAGTTCCCTAACCTCCCAGATGGTACTGAGGAGCTTTATGTGGCCCACAACCTGATCCAGGCATTCCCCACCAGTGGACTGGAGCGGCTGCAGGTCCTGGATCTCACCAAGAACCGCCTCAATGTCTCCTTGACCTCCAACTTCATCTGGCCCAACATGAGCAGCCTGGTCAAGCTGTTTCTCAGGGGTAATTTCCTGGGTTCACTGGGCCCTGGGCAGCTCCAAGGCCTCTCAGCTCTCACCTTCCTGGACCTCAGTGAGAACCACATGGAGGCCCTGCACCCAGGATCTCTCCAAGGCCTTGGTCAATTGAAGACACTCATTCTAACGCTGAACCAGATCAACAGCCTGCAGTACGGGGCACTGAGTGGAGCCCCTGCACTCACTGACCTTCACCTGAGCAGCAACAATATTGTGGAGTTTGAGGAAGGGGTGTTTGAGAACTCCTCCAAGTTGGTAAAGCTGATTTTGTCCAAGAACAACTTGGTTAGCATTGGGAATGGCACATTCAGGGGAGCAGTTAACATGAGTCATCTGGACCTCAGTGGAAACAGGTTAGATTCTGTGCCCGTTGCTGCCCTGAGGGATGTGTCACAGCTGCACAGCTTGTACCTCCAGAAGAACAGCATCACCTTCTTACCAGAAGATGCTTTCTCTGAGCTCAGCCATCTAAGGGTTTTGGTTTTGAATAATAACTGCTTGAGCATAATAGCTGAACACTCATTGAGTGGTCTATCCCATCTCGGTCAATTGGATCTGAGCTACAATAACCTCCAATCCCTTCCCTCTGAAGTGTTTCAATATATAGGCAGACTGGAGCTCCTGGATCTCTACCACAACAACCTGACATACCTTCCAGAGGACCTGTTTCACAACCTAACTAGGCTGAGAGAGCTGCAGCTTGACAGCAACAAGATCTCGTACATTCCACCAGGGCTCTTTCACATGGTGTCTAAGCTAAGGGAACTCCAGCTGGCCAACAATCAGATAGCTGACCTCCACAATGCCTTGTTCTTCAGCCTGAGGAGGCTACGGAAACTCTACCTGGACAACAACGCACTAAGCAGGATTCCCAGAGGCCTATTCCACAAGACCAAGTACCTCAGGGAGCTACAGTTGGACAATAACCACCTCAGGTCTCTCCCTAGGTCCATCTTCCATGGTCTGGCTAAACTCCACTCCCTGAAGCTTTTCAACAACCGTCTCACAGCTATTCACCCTGAGCAGTTTTCTACCCTTGGTGACCTGAGAGAGCTCCTGTTGAATGAAAACCTGATAGAAGATCTTCCCACAGGCGTATTTTCTGAGCTTCGAAGCCTCAAGATGCTGGATTTGGACAACAACCGCCTCACAGCACTGGCTCCTACAGGCTTTGATGGGTTAAGTGCCCTAAAGGAGCTCCATCTCAGCTTCAACCAGCTCCGTGATCTCCCATATGCCACCTTCTACACCCTGGGTGATCTACGTAGACTCCTTCTCCAGAACAACCGCTTAGTGGCCTTGCACCCTCAAGTCTTCGCCCCCCTGGCCGACTTACAGGAGCTTGACTTGGACAACAACCAGATTGAACTGCTACACCCTGACATGTTTCAAGGCCTTCACCACCTCCAGAAACTGCACCTGAAATCAAACCGCCTCAGTGCTCTTGTGAATGGGACACTGGAGCCTCTGGAGAGCCTGAAGGTCCTCCACCTGGAGGGGAACCCCTGGGACTGCTCTTGCAGATCACCCATCCTGTACATCAGTAACTGGATCATCAACAACACCCAGAAGCTACAGGATGAACCCATGTGTTCCACACTCAGCCAACCCATTTCACAGCCTGCACACTTATTAAAGCCCTGTGTGAGCTTTGCATGCTGCCCCAGAAACACATTTCCCCTAGAGATGCTGACAGTGCTTACAGCTTGGCTTCTAGGTATTGGTTTTCTGTGACATCCTTTTGCGGTTTCCTCATTTTGGTTTTCTTTCTTGTTTTCAGATGTTTATGGTTTATTGCTTTCATGCAACTGTCTATTGCACATGCATTGTAAATAATTTAAGTGGATGTAATGTAAATAATGATATTTTTAAATATTTTATGTTTTTCTTTTAAATAAAAGTAATTATTTCATTTAATTTCTTGATATGTTACAATATCTGCCATAATGTGTGATCTTGATGTGAATTAGACTAAAAAGAGTGTTGTTCAGAGTTAATAAACTTTAGGCATTTACTGCATAATGTATGACTAATTGCCCATCCATGGATATAAAACATACATACTCTCTCCAACTCAAGACATGCAGTCGCACACTCAAACAGAGATACAACTGCTCGTTAGTCTAAATGCCACTAGACATCACTGCGTACCCACTGTACAGAGTCAAAGATACATTAGCCTACAAATGCTGAGGGGCATTACTGCTGAGCATTTGTGAGTGAGCCTTGAGTCAACCTTTTATGAGGTTGAATGTGATTAACCCTAAATTTAAAGAAATTAAGGAAACTGTGGAACACGGGGTCAGGTCAGGCGCCCGACAGCGGAACACATTAGGTTTGGTCCCTCACCTCCTGCACTGCATTCTAGGTGGGGTGCTGCTGAAGGGTGTCTGGGTGGCTAGGAAGTGCCCCTTAATCTATATGACAAGTTCTCTGCTATTATGTGCATGGAGTACATCAGAGAACCTTGGGGAAAATAACCAAAGGTCTTTGTGAGTTTGGTCGGTAAACATAACAATTCTGCCATGCCCAATTTGACTGACAGGCAGCAAATGTAGACTTGTGATTTTCAGGAATGAGGATCGGAGGGAAGGATGATCATAGATGGGTGCGAGGCAGAAATCCTTAAATGATTACCCTATGAGGATTTGCATATTTGTACACTTAACATAGCAATTTGAAGTACCCAAGGTAACCTAACATGAATTAGGTTACCAGTGGAAACTGCAGCTCAGTTGGTAGAGCATGGCGCTTGCAACACCAGGGTTGTGGGTTTGATTTCCACGGGGGGCCAGTATGAAAAATGTATGCACTCACTAACTGTAAGTTGCTCTGGATAAGAGCGTCTGCTAAATGACTAAAATGAAACAGGTTAGATTCTGTGCCCGTTGCTGCCTTCAAGGATGTGTCACTGCACTCCTTCTCCAGAACAACCGCTTGGTGGCCTTGCACCCTCAAGTCTTCGCCCCCCTGGCCGACTTACAGGAGCTTGACTTGGACAACAACCAGATTGAACTGCTACACCCTGACATGTTTCAAGGCCTTCACCACCTCCAGAAACTGCACCTGAAATCAAACCGCCTCAGTGCTCTTGTGAATGGGACACTGGAGCCTCTGGAGAGCCTGAAGGTCCTCCACCTGGAGGGGAACCCCTGGGACTGCTCTTGCAGATCACCCATCCTGTACATCAGTAACTGGATCATCAACAACACCCAGAAGCTACAGGATGAACCCATGTGTTCCACACTCAGCCAACCCATTTCACAGCCTGCACACTTATTAAAGCCCTGTGTGAGCTTTGCATGCTGCCCCAGAAACACATTTCCCCTAGAGATGCTGACAGTGCTTACAGCTTGGCTTCTAGGTATTGGTTTTCTGTGACATCCTTTGGCGGTTTCTTTCTTGTTTTCAGATGGTTATGTTTATTGCTTTCATGCAACTGAAGGTAATTGGTTGCACCAGATCTTATTTAGGGGCTTCATAGCAAAGGGGGTGAATACATATGCACGCAGCATTTTTCATTGATTTTTTTTAAAGATTTTTTTTTAAACAAGTTATTTTTTTCATTTCACTTTACCAATTTTGATTATTTTGAGTATGTCCATTACATGAAATCCACATAAAAATCAAATTACAGGTTGTAATGCAACAAAATAGGAAAAATGCCAAGGGGGATGAATACTTTTGCAAGGCACTGTACATTAGCCTACAAGTGCTGAGGGGCATTACTGCTGAGCATTTGTGAGTGAGCCTTGGGTCATCCTTTTATGAGATTGAATGTGATTAACCCTAAATGGAAAGAAATTAAGGAAATTGTGGAACACGGGGTCAGGTCAGGCGCCCGACAGCGGAACAAGGTTTGGTCCCTCACCTCCTGCACTGCATTCTAGGTGGGGTGCTGCTGAAGGGTGTCTGGGTGGCTAGGAAGTGCCCCTTAATCTATATGACAAGTTCTCTGCTGTTATGTGCATGGAGTACGTCAGAGAACCTTGGGGAAAATAACCAAAGGTCTTTAGTCTTGGTGAGTTTGGTCTAAACACAGAGGTTCTGCCATGCTCAATGTAACTGACAGGCAGCATACAGTGGGGAAAACAAGTATTTAGTCAGCCACCAATTGTGCAAGTTCTCCCACTTAAAAAGATGAGAGAGGCCTGTAATTTTCATCATAGGTACATGTCAACTATGACAGACAAAATGAGAAAAAAAATCCAGAAAATCACATTGTAGGATTTTTGATGAATTTATTTGCAAATTATGGTGGAAAATAAGTATTTGGTCAATAACAAAAGTTTCTCAATACTTTGTTATATACCCTTTGTTGGCAATGACACAGGTCAAACGTTTTCTGTAAGTCTTCACAAGGTTTTCACACACTGTTGCTGGTATTTTGGCCCATTCCTCCATGCAGATCTCCTCTAGAGCAGTGATGTTTTGGGGCTGTCGCTGGGCAACACAGACTTTCAACTCCCTCCAAAGATTTTCTATGGGGTTGAGATCTGGAGACTGGCTAGGCCACTCCAGGACCTTGAAATGCTTCTTACGAAGCCACTCCTTCGTTGCCCGGGCGGTGTGTTTGGGATCATTGTCATGCTGAAAGACTCAGCCACGTTTCATCTTCAATGCCCTTGCTGATGGAAGGAGGTTTTCACTCAAAATCTCACGATACATGGCCCCATTCATTCTTTCCTTTACACAGATCAGTCGTCCTGGTCCCTTTGCAGAAAAACAGCCACAAAGCATGATGTTTCCACCCCCATGCTTCACAGTAGGTATGGTGTTCTTTGGATGCAACTCAGCATTCTTTGTCCTCCAAACACGACGAGTTGAGTTTTTACCAAAAAGTTCTATTTTGGTTTCATCTGACCATATGACATTCTCCCAATCCTCTTCTGGATCATCCAAATGCACTCTAGCAAACTTCAGACGGGCCTGGACATGTACTGGCTTAAGCAGGGGGACACGTCTGGCACTGCAGGATTTGAGTCCCTGGCGGCGTAGTGTGTTACTGATGGTAGGCTTTGTTACTTTGGTCCCAGCTCTCTGCAGGTCATTCACTAGGTCCCCCCGTGTGGTTCTGGGATTTTTGCTCACCGTTCTTGTGATCATTTTGACCCCACGGGGTGAGATCTTGCGTGGAGCCCCAGATCGAGGGAGATTATCAGTGGTCTTGTATGTCTTCCATTTCCTAATAATTGCTCCCACAGTTGATTTCTTCAAACCAAGCTGCTTACCTATTGCAGATTCAGTCTTCCCAGCCTGGTGCAGGTCTACAATTTTGTTTCTGGTGTCCTTTGACAGCTCTTTGGTCTTGGCCATAGTGGAGTTTGGAGTGTGACTGTTTGAGGTTGTGGACAGGTGTCTTTTATACTGATAACAAGTTCAAACAGGTGCTATTAATACAGGTAACGAGTGGAGGACAGAGGAGCCTCTTAAAGAAGAAGTTACAGGTCTGTGAGAGCCAGAAATCTTGCTTGTTTGTAGGTGACCAAATACTTAATTTCCACCATAATTTGCAAATAAAATCATTAAAAATCCTACAATGTGATTTTCTGGATTTTTCTTTCTCAATTTGTCTGTCATAGTTGACGTGTACCTATGATGAAAATTACAGGCCTCTCTCATCTTCTTAAGTGGGAGAACTTGCACAATTGGTGGCTGACTAAATACTTTTTTTCCCCACTGTACGTAGACTTGTGATTTTCAGGAAGGCTGATCATAGATGGGTGCGAGGCAGACCACCATAACCACAAATTAAATGAATTAATCAATGTAAAGTGTGCAACAATATTAGGAACATCTTTAATTGATTACCCTATGAGGATTTACATATTTGAAGTGCCCAAGGTAACCAAACATGAATTATGAATGTGCCGGCATAATATCTATTGCACAAACATTTCACCCTACCATATCACCCTAGCATAGTCAACTTCTATTAGTACTGAAGATAATTATCTTCTGGTCACATGTACACTTCTTTTCACATGACCTACAGCGTTGCCTTGGCCTATTCATATAAAAACATTTTTTAAACTAGTTTGGCTCGATTCAGGAAACAGTTAAAACATCCACTTTTCTCTTGGAAGGGAAGAGAGCACTGCACAGTTCTATCATAGTGACATTGGCTGAGGTATGGCTTGGGTTTGGGAACACATTTGCTGGTAATGCAGACCTCTAGATGGGAGGCACACCACAAGTCCACAGTCCGCTCATGGAGGAATTCATGCATTGACACAATTCTAATTAATGTCATGTGAACTGGATGATCTGCTATATCAGTGACAAAAATGGACTGATAAATATATTTGCTTTCCTGTTGTTTCTCCTTGTTACATAATATCCATGTGAGTCTTTGTTATTGTGGAGTTGTCAAAATATCAGTCATACCTGAGGCACTTCATAAGGCACCATAGAGGGATACCAACTTGCAGGCAGCCGATAATTAGCAATTTTTTTAAAAGCAGCACACTAGCAGCTCCGATGCAATAATTTAATAACCAACATTTCGACTGCAAGCTGTCTTCATCAGGGTTTCAGGCATGTTGCACTCTACTGACAAGCCACTCCCTTACAAACCATTTTCTTTCTCCCTCAACAACCCTTTAATTTGCTCAATGTTATGTTGCAGCTGTAAGAGGGACTATATGCACGGAAAGCAACAACAAGTAATGCTTCAAAATATATACACACACAAACGAAGGACTCATTTCAGGAGTTTTATTTACCATTGGCTCACAAATATGAGATAACAACAGTAATAAAAAGGTACACAAGACAAGAAAGGTTACAGATGTACAGTGAGTGAAAGAAGTATTTGATCCCCTGCTGATTTTGTACATTTGCCCACTGACAAAGACATGATCAGTCTATAATTTTAATGGTAGGTTTATTTGAACAGTGAGAGACAGAATAACAACAACAAAATCCAGAAAAACGCATATCAAAAATGTTATACATTGATTTGCATTTTAATGAGGGAAATAAGTATTTGACCCCTCTGCAAAACATGACTTAGTACTTGGTGGCAAAACACTTGTTGGCAATCACAGAGGTCAGACGTTTCTTGTAGTTGGCCACTAGGTTTGCACACATCTCAGGAGGGATTTTGTCCCACTCCTCTTTGCAGATCTTCTCCAAGTCATTAAGGTTGAGCCTGACGTTTGGCAACTCGAACCTTCAGCTCCCTCCACAGATTTTCTATGGGATTAAGGTCTGGACACTGGCTAAGCCACTCCAGGACCTTAATGTGCTTCTTCTTGAGCCACTCCTTTGTTGACTTGGCTGTGTGTTTTGGGTCATTGTCATGCTGGAATACCCATCCACGACCCATTTTCAATGCCCTGGCTGAGGGAAGGAGGTTATCACCCAAGATTTGACGGTACATGGCGCCGTCCAGCGTCCCTTTGATGCGGTGAAGTTGTCCTGTCCCCTTAGCAGAAAAACACCCCCAAAGCATAATGTTTCCACCTCCATGTTTGACGGTGGGGATGGTGTTCTTGGGGTCATAGGCAGCATTCCTCCTCCTCCAAACACTGCGAGTTGAATTGATGCCAAAGAGCTCGATTTGTCTCATCTGACCACAACACTTTCACCCAGTTCTCCTCCGAATCATTCAGATGTTCATTGGCAAACTTCATACGGCCCTGTATATGGGCTTTCTTGAGCAGGGGGACCTTGCGGGCGCTGCAGGATTTCAGTCCTTCACGGCGTAGTGTGCTACCAATTGTTTTCTTGGTGACTATGGTCCCAGCTGCCTTGAGATCATTGACAAGATCCTCCCGTGTAGTTCTGGGCTGATTCCTCACCGTTCTCATGATCATTGCAACTCCACGAGGTGAGATCTTGCATGGAGCCCCAGGCCGAGGGAGATTGACAGTTCTTTTGTGTTTCTTCCATTTGCGAATAATCGCACCAACTGTTGTCACCTTCTCACCAAGCTGCTTAGCGATGGTCTTGTAGCCCATTCCAGCCTTGTGTAGGTCTACAATCTTGTCCCTGACATCCTTGGAGAGCTCTTTGGTCTTGGCCATGGTGGAGAGTTTGGAATCTGATTGATTGATTGCTTCTGTGGACAGGTCTCTTTTATACAGGTAACAAGCTGAGATTAGGAGCACTCCCTTTAAGAGTGTGCTCCTAATCTCAGCTCGTTACCTGTATAAAAGACACCTGGGAGCCAGAAATCTTTCTGATTGAGAGGGGGTCAAATACTTATTTCCTTCATTAAAATGCAAATCAATTTATAACATTTTTGACATGCGTTTTTCTGGATATTTTTGTTATTATTCTGTCTCTCACTGTTCAAATAAACCTAAACATTAAAATTATAGACTGATCATTTCTTTGTCAGTGGGCAAACGTACAAAATCAGCAGGGGATCAAATACTTTTTTTCCCTCACTGTATATCCTTCTCAAATAAATTAGGCTCTGCTCCATTGAACAGTTACTGGACCACCAGCCAAGTCCTTCTACCCAACAAAGGCAACTGGTTATTAATTTTTCAAAATCATAGTTGATTTCTAAAACAAGTCATGTTTCAAATTAAATAACTTTGAAAAAGGCTTTCTTGGCAACCAATCTGATCAGTATACTTCATATGTTAGTATGCCACTCACTGACCTATAAATGCATTTTGAATGCCGAGAATTGTTCAAACCAAGTGTGGTCAATCACAAATAAGAGGCTATGCCTATTGGTTTTAGATATAGTAACACTTGTGATCTTTCAGATTCCTCAGGTAGGAAAAACTCTTTCCGCATTTGTCGCACATGTAAAGTTTCTCCCCTGTGTGGATTTGTTTGTGGGCTTTGAGGCTGTTGCCCTGGTTGAAGCTCCTCCCACAGAGGTCACAGCTAAAAGGCTTCTCTCCAGTGTGTATCCGCTGGTGCCTGTTGAGGTTCCCAGTGTTGCTGAAACATTTCCCACATGTTTCACAGCTGAAAGGTTTCTCCCCAGTATGGACCGCCTGGTGGGTTTTCAGGCTGCTGTGTTGAGTGAACATCCTTCCACACACATCACAGGTGAATGGTCTCTCCCCAGTGTGAGTTTTCATGTGTATGTTCAGGTAGCTGACCGACTTGAAGCTCTTGTTGCAGAGGCCACAGCTGTGCGGCTTCTCCATAGTGTGGAGTTGCTGGTGCGATTTGAGGTGAGTGAGTGAACTGAGACTACTACCGCACACTGAGCACATACAAGGCATCTCTGCTGTGTGAGTCTGAAGGTGTGTCTTGAGAGAGTTGACGCAAGCCAGGACTGTCCCACACACCACACAGAGGAAGGCGCTCTCTCCTGCATGGGTTCTTTGGTGCATTTTCAGTGCACTTCTTTGAATGAAACACTTCCCGCACGTCTCACAGGTAAATGGCCTCTCTCCTGTGTGGATCCGCTGGTGTCCTTTCAGAGTGTCTGCTTGGTTGAAGCTTTTCCCGCATGTATCACAACGGAACGGTTTCTCACCAGTGTGTATACGCTGGTGCCTGTGGAGATTTCCTGGTATGCTGAAACTCTTCTTGCAGATCTCACAGCTGTATTTCCTCTCTCCCGTGTGGACGATCTGGTGCATCTTAAGACCGTGGGCCCGGTTAAAGCTCTTGCCACACTCGTCGCAGCGGAACGGTCTCAACCCTGCATGGAGTCTCTGGTGATTCTTGAGCAGCTGCTTTAGGGTGAAAGCTTTACCACACTCGCCACAGGTGTGCGGTCTCTCTCCTGTGTGAAGCAGCTGGTGTGCATCAAAACTGCGTTTAAAGGAAAAACCTCGACCGCACTGCAGGCAGATAAAAGGTTTCTCCGCTGCCGCATGGATGGCCTGGTGAGCTTTCAGCTGGATCAGTTTGCTGAATGTCTTCCTGCAGTGCTTGCAGCTAAGGTGGTTCTCATTTTTGGGCCTTGCCCGACGAGCCCCTGTGATCTTTGGCTTTCTCAAACACTTTGGCCTTGCGTCGCCGCCTTTGTCCTTTGGGTCCTCTGTAGGGTTCTCTGGGTCACTCAACTCCTGGGCCTGGCTTTCTATAAAAGGACTTGGGTCTGAGGTGCTGCTGTACAGGTATTCTTCAAACCCTTCTTCTTTGATAATAACTGACTCGATCGTGTCCTCCATGTTGGAGTGCTGAGATGGAGAGGGAAAGTGATTTAATGGAACGCAGGTTTAGAGTCCGATCTATATATAATGATATCATACAACAGAAATCATCACAAAGGGATTAAATGCTTCTTCTTGTACTCACTTCAAATAATTAAATACAATTGGTAACTACCTGGTACCAAATGGTGCATAATGATACTTGTGTGATACAGATACAGACAAGTAAATAGGTTATTACTTTCTGTATCCCCTAGTAATTCCAGACAGCTATCCAAGAACTAAACCTTTAACAGAATATTGTCAGTTATGCAAATAGACCTACCTCGTTTACAGTTGAGGGAACTCTCCCTTTCCACAGGTGGAGGATGGGGGATCGTTTCACTTCTGCATCACCAGCGCATAAGCCTGAAAAAGATTGCAGTCAAAATCAAAAAGGTTAGCATTGAATTCAAAAGTACTGGTTTTAGTAACAGTGTACCAAAGCAATCTAAAACCCCATTGATGGCTAATCTGAAATAATGCCAACTCTCACCTGGTTGTGTGCCTTTTAACTGGTGGATGATCTTGACTTCACTGCAGCAGCCATTTGCTGACATGTTCTCTTGTCCTCCACTCCCTTCTAAGACAGTCCTCAGTTCGGTCTCAACCGCGTCTAGCCTCTTCTTCAAGTCCTCATTCTCAGTTTGACTCCGAGACACTTCCAGATGCAGAACAGAGGAGCACTCGTTGAATAGCTTGTAGATTTTGTCCACAGCCTCCTTAGCCAGTATCTCCATGAAAGAAGTCAACTGGGTCAACTGAGTGAAAAGAGCAAAAGCAAGTTTGAGGGCATACAGATTATTCACAGAACAAACTTCAGTTTACTTAACTAGCTAGTTACCATTATAAACGTCGCTGACAAGTATTTCTGCCGAAAATTATAAATGCTTGTAGCTCTAAATTAAACAAACGTGTTTCCAGTTGAGCCAACCCTGTGGCAAGTACTAGTGTAATGTGTTAGCTAAATCCACCAGACGTAGAACACATACCCTAGCTAGCCCTAGATCAGGTATGGGAAGCCTGGAAAACCAACGCTGAATTTCATTGAATTCTACATCAAGCATAAATGAGTGTTTGGATCAGGAAAGTTTCCTCTCATGACCTCTACAAGCCAGAATGTTAAATCAAATTATATTTTAACTTACTTTACCGGTTGTCTGTGCGGTTGGTAACATTCTGGCTTGTAGAGGTCGTGAGAGGAAACTTTCCTGATCCAAACGCTCATTTATGCCCGATGCTGAATCCAATGAAATTCAATGTCAGGTCTCCAGACTAAGGCAGGGCCGGCACCAGAACAAATCAGTTGGACGGGCATTTGATTTCCATAGAGGGGCATGGTTTCTTTCACGGGACCTCCTAGAACCGCTGGGCCACGAGGGACCCCCCTTCAAGCTAATGAGCAGTCATTCTGACTGCAACACTCTAACAGTGTAATTAATACATTTCATATACGCTATCGCAAAAATTATCATTTGGTTGTGTTTATGAAGGTTTTGGTAACAGAATATACAGATTTTTTTTATTTTTTATAACACAAAATCATTTATTAGTTTGTTACTGTAGGATAAAACAAAAAACACTAATTCAAGTGTTCTATCAATTGTATTTGTGGAGTGCCTTTGTTATAACTATGAAACTGAAAGTATGTGTTGGAACACGGTAACAGATTACAAAATAACCCAACCACCAAGACGCACCGCCAGCAACATGCGCGGCCAAATTATGAAAACATCAGTAGCCTAAACATCATTATAAGTGTCAGGTGTGCTTCATAAACAGTGAAAATCAGCACAAAAGCAATTACATTTTAATGAATATACTGTAAGTGTCGAAAAGACAGCAGTCAAAAATAGTCAATTATTGTATGCTCGTGCTTACATGGTGTGGTCTTCATGCAATGGCATCAGTTAGAGCATGTCACATAAACGACGCTGGTGAGTTTGTTGCTAATGTTATTTAGGGCCTGCCCTCTCAGTGATAACATTTTGTGCTGATAATCGGACAGTAGCATTGTCACTGGCTTGTTCTCTGCAAACGGTGCCGTCCCTTCTTCTCTGAGTGCGCACCATTCTGGCTTTTTGACACTTAAGCCTCGGAGGTGTAAATTCTGACTGAGGCTCAGAATCAGAAGAATAATCAGATGTCATCAGGATTAATTTATTCCCCACCATCAGTCGTTTTCATTCAGATTTGGTAGCAAAGCTAACGCAGCATGTGCATCCATTTGTCTTGGTCTTCTTGCCATTGTGAATGATGCACGCCCTCACTGACTATGTACTCCAAGGCCAGAGTAGACTGATAGGACTGCTTGGATTCGGTGGAGTGACTATAATTAGAATAGATCAATACAATAGAATGGCCCGCCCTTTCCGTAATTTACAATTGGTGATTACATAATTATGCATTGTCCGCTTCCCCTCGCTCATCAACTCATCCATTCGCACCATCATACTTCACTTCATTTATTTGATCTGTTGTGATGTGTGAAATTAGCTTTGGTATAGTTTAGGTTCAGTTGAGGCACTTATCGGGGTGATTATCAACTGGGCACGGCAGCTTCAACTATTGGGAGGAGGGGCGCAGGCCCTACTGTCGGGAGGAGAGGCAACGGGGGAAAACCATTTAAAATGACATGCCCTCCTAAAACTGGTTATAATACTACTTCTGTTTGCAATATTAAGATTCTAACAACTACAGTGTGTTTTATAGACTTATTAAAGGAATAGTTAAGGATGGAGTAATACATTTATTTATTTATTCATGAGCAGTCCAAATGACTGCTTTAGCGGTTCTAGTGTGGGTTTTATAGTAAAGACACAACCAGTCATGCTTTCATCTGATTGTCAAACAATACACTTCAAGTAGGTTACCTTCATCCGAAAATAATTCCAGCATCAGAACAGCGCACCCGCCAACTTTCCTTCAATTCGCAAGTGGCTGAAACTACCATATCACCAGAGAAAGCATCTGAGCGATTGAAAAAGCACCCCTCTGTCTCAGTATTTGTAGCCCATGTATCTGATGCTGTCTGGCCAAAAAGAGTATGACATGCCATACTATTTTTGTCCAGACAGCATCATATCCATGGGCTACAAATACTGAGACAGAGGGGCACCGAGTCTTTCTGTAGACACGTCTTGGTCAAATAAATCATAAATATTTAAATATTTTATTTGGATGGGCAAGGAGGTACGGTATGGCGGGCCAGGCCCCACCATAACGCTGGCCCTGGGATAAGGGATGGCACAGATCTATTATATTGACCAGATACTCTAGTGGCCGCTGTAAGAATGAAATAGGCGGGCATTATGACTTTGTGGCTGTGGTAACTAGTGACGACCAGGCACAGCTCAAAGTAGCTGGGATGACACGTGTCCTACTTATATCAGTACACTTGTAACAACCTAATCATTATGAAACTTCTATTCGATCAAATAAGCCATTCCATTTGGTTTTAACCAAATTCCATACTCATTGACATCCAAACAACAACTCCTCGCTTTGTGAGCGAAAAAAACGTTACAAATGCCACCTGCTGGAGAAAACTGATTTTGGGCCCAGTAACCCCTCTCGCTTCGCCTCTTCCTCTGGGGCTGGCTGGTGACACACTTTTGCCCCAGCACCTACTAACACACCTGACTCCAATAACCAACTAATCATGGTCTTCAGTTTAGAATGTAGCCCAAAAGCTGTCATTGGCGATATTGATGGTTTCATCTTACCATCCTAACGCATTGTATGCAGCAGGCACTACACTGGTATCCCCGTGGACCGGTTCATCCCTAAAACAGTGTTCATTCAGCTGCAAAGGCATGAGTTATAGATCTGTCATTCTCATTGATCTGTCACGCTCATTGAAAACAAGCCTAAGAAGCAGTAGATCTGTTCTATGTGAGTTATTTCTATGTTTCCCCTGCTTACATTTCGTTTTCTGAATATTTTACTTTTGTACAACAGCTACAAACAGCTGAAAACACAATATTTTTGGTTATGGAAAAGATTTCACAGCGGTTTAGATGGTACAATGATTCTCTACACTATACTTACTTGTTTTGTCACAAACTGATATTAGGCGAACTACTACAATTTTAGCAACAAGGAAATGGCGGAAAGATTTCTGCATAGTGTGTCTTTAAGAACCAAACTGAAGCAAACGTAACGAAATGGGAAGGGCTCTTCTTGAATTTGTCCAATAGAAACTCACGTTTGCGTTTTCCGTTACGGTTTCGGCGTAATGATTACGCCCAAGGGTGGAGTGGAGGCTGCAACGTCCATACAATTAACTAGCGGGCTAGTTTACAAAATGCCTTACTTTACACAATCAGCAGATATACCTGTTCGTTTGGTGTTTCACTCGCATTCTCTCCCGTTGTTGGCACTTCAGACGAGGCAGTACCCTCGATAACTTTGCTAATTTCTGTAACAGTCGCGCTGACCATTATCTCCAAAATGGATCCAATCTGTCCTTGCAAAATTGACATTTTTGTCGAAATCACAACGCACTTACAAATCTCTGTAAATATGCGCTATTGGCCAAGTTGATCTAGCGCTATGTAACGTTAACTACAAAATAAGTGTAGCTAGTGCTGTTGCAGTGTTGTTGTCCGACTGACCTGAAACAACTCGAACGACATACGTCACATGTCCTTCCAGGTCGAGGCATGGGTTTTTAGTAGTTTCCACTAGTTACTACAGCCACAAAGTCAATGTGGCCATATCGTTAAAATTCATGACAACAAACATTTGCTTTTTGGTCTTAAATTAGGGTTAGGCATTAAGTTAGCAGTGTGGTTAAGGTTGAGTTTAAAATCACATTTTAAGAAAATAAATGGTAGAAATGGGCGGGGTTTATGACTTTGTGGCTGTGGTAACTAGTGACGACAGTTTTTTGTATTTCAAAATAAAAGTAACTGTTTTCAGTTATAAATGAGCTATATGGGAAAGAGTGATGTTGGTGGCAAATGTACTGGTAGACAGAAATTATTGTTAAAGAAAAATATTTCATACACTATTAAAAAATCGCAGAAATCATTACAAACAAATGCATCTCCTGCCAAAGGAACTTTTAATTTTGACAAAAGTGAAATGCACTTGCACTTCCAAAGAATCCAAGGATTGCTTTGCAGGTGTGTAGGGAATGTTAATATATGGTTAAGAATTGAAATTTACTGGGCGGGATGGGCTGGTCCAACTCAAGGTGTCATGGGCTGGTCCAACCCCTTGTACTGTAAAATAAATGGAACACCCTCCCCCCTCATAGAATTAACTCAAAATAATGTTTAAGATCCAAAATAACAATAACTGTTGCGGTTCTGTGTTTATAAACGTGGATATCGACTTTGCCACTTCAGCATGCTTTTGTGGCACAGTCAATGCCACACAGGGCTAGGGGCCAGAAGTTTGACGGTTCAGAAGTTTGACGGTTCTCCGACCACTACAGAGGAGCTCACTCTCCCTGCCTGTTTCATTACTTCACAATCAGAGCCGGTTGCAGACAATGATCAGCTAGGGGGAAATAAGATTTTCTACATTTTGATGCCATATTTATAATTATATAAAATCTATGCAACACATTTTCCATCAACAGGTTTCTGTGCCAATGCACCACACAACCAATAAACAAAGCATACCGACTACTTAGGGCACTTCAATATCATAGTTTGCGTTTTCAACACTACAATAAAGACATTATGTCAATCTCGACAAACAGAAAATACATCCCTCCCTACCTTGTAGGCATTGAAGGCTTGGCTTGACAATCTCCGAATGTAATTCAACTTTTTGGTGTTTTGTAACAGATGTCTCTTTCCATTCATCAATTGGCTGCTGCACAGTTTGGATTGATTGATTTTATTTGTCAGTTAAAATAATACATATAAACACAAATATTGTAAAAAGTGACCGGTATTCCACGAAGTCAGGGATTTATTTCCATTGTGGTCCCATTATATATATATTTTTACATAAATACATATACAATTACATAGATACAGACACATTCCAGAGACAGACGAAATATGCTCAACCTCCAGATGAGTATGAGGGGACGTTTAAGTACAATTCTTACAAGCTTGTTTGGCTGGTTTATTCTTTAGATGTTTGGGGCTGCTGGTAAACCATGATATGGGGGCATAATCAAAGTGAAACTGGATTAGAGCACCTGCCAGAGTCTTTTAAAGGTGTCTATAGCTAGGTTTCCATCCAATTGGCGCCAGATTTTCATGCGAATATTCTAAAATCTTAATAAAACCAATATGCCATTTCAGAGTTTTCTTTAGGAAAATTCAATCCGACATTCAAATCCGACCTGGCGCCATCAATAAACGAGGGATGTTGGTCAAATGAGCCAAATGTAAGTGTCCTTAAACAGCTATAACAAATTACAAAAACACTATTCCTTGTGTTTCGATGTGTAGTATATGCAAAACTTGATAGCCTATTTTTTTTATTGGTTTTTAGGCTACTTTCTAAAATAATAATTGTCCACCTCACGGTTCAGTTGTCAGAGATTTGAGTACTAAATGTATCAGGGCCAGAGTATGTGAGTGGGAGCGTGCCCAATTTGACTGGAGAGCAGAGCGAGATTACTAAAGGCTGGAGTGTCCGCCTTCTTGCAATAGCGCTCACTTCACTAGCTCTGGGCATGCCCGGCTCAGTATGCATTTGTAGTCTACTTGTGTGCTAATATAGCCCATTGCCCATTGCTTTAACTACTGTCATGGAGTTCGCTAAATAGTTTAAAAAAGAAACAGATACAACACACAGGTGCAAAATCAAGGTGACTTACAAAGATGAGGACCAAGAGCAAGAGCGGTGATGTCATGTCCACGACTAAATAATCATTGTGGAATCCCGAAAGCATGATGGTGGACTTACTACGTGCACATGCTAAAAGAAAGGAACGAGGTGGGTAGTGTTGATGATCACAAGTTTACTGGAGAACGGAGACCAAGTAGAGACTTTCGGACAAGGTGGATAATTGTATAATATGAGGCAGTTTATTCAGAGGTAAAGATATCTGTAAATAGCGTGCACGGACCCGTTCGTCAACCTCGTAGGGAGATATCTGAGAGAGCGAGCCCCTAAACATTGTGTGCTGACATTTTATACAATAAAATAAAGTAGGTTGATTCTAGTAGTTCTGATCTTCTGATTGGTCCTGATGAGTTGGTCGAGGTCACTTCCATTGCATTGGCTCTGAGTCGGGTTCTCTGTCTTCAGATGTTCAGCCTAAGAGAAGGGGGTTTTTGTGTGTGTGTGCTTAACAATGATGATGTGTGTGTGTGTGTGTGTGTGTATGTGTGTGTGTGTGTGTGTATGTGTGTGTGTGTGTGTATGTGTGTGTATGTGTGTGTGTGTGTATGTGTGTATGTTTAACAATGATGATGTGTGTGTGTGTGTGTGTGTGTGTGTATGTGTGTGTGTGTGTGTGTGGGGGTGTGTGTGTGTATGTCCTCAGAGCAATAACTTCGTGAGTTGGGAGAACTGAGAGACCTATGGCGTGGGTGTTGTCCATAGCCACCTGCTGATAAGGCCGACAAGATAGAAGTCTTTGTGCATTGTATTAAATCCAAAGGCCCAACACAAGATGGGTTATGCACAAGATTTTAGTCAGACCAAGCTATAACATAATATATTTACTACGACAAATCCCTCTCTTCACGTCTCCCCAGAGACGTGACCAAGTAACAGTAAAGAAGGAAAACTTAAGACGTGACACAAGCTAACAGTGTAATTGGCAAAATAGGGAAAACTTTATCAGAAGATAAAGTTTTACATTCCCCCTCTTCACGTCTCACAAGAGACGTGACATAAAGCTTAAATGCTGCAATTTGGCAAAATAGGGAAAACTTTATCAGAAGATAAAGTTTTACATTCCCCCTCTTCACGTCTCACAAGAGACGTGACATAAAGCTTAAATGCTGCAATTGGCAAAATAGGGAAAACTTTATCAGAGGATAAAGTTTTACATTCCCCCTCTTCACGTCTCACAAGAGACGTGACACAAGCTTAATAATGCAATTTGGCAAAATAGGGAAAACTTTATCAGAAGATAAAGTTTTACATTCCCCCTCTTCACGTCTCACCAGAGACGTGACAAAAAGCTTAAATGCTATTCATCATCCAGATATCCTTGGTCAGCATCGTCAATAGCAAGCAAAGGAAACATCTGACCGTTATCTGCAGGATGTGGATCAATAGCGGTGGTTATAATCCTGGTTGTCAGCGTCCGTATGCATGGAATGCAACAGCATCCACAAAGCACTAGAATTGCAGCAAAAACAGAGATGGATACAAGTATAGAAGAAACAAGCGTTTTATATTTACCAAACGCATCCATCCAAGAGTCCCACATTGAAGTATCCACCCCTGAGTGGCTCTTCATTTTGCCATTAAGAGTTCGTAACCCTTCCAGGGCGACAGTCAAGCTGCCATCTGTGGCTGTATTGTTGGGAATAAAGGTACAACATTGTTCACCAAACATAGCACATACTCCTCCTTTTTCAGCCAGGAGCATGTCGACAGCAATACGATTTTGGAAAGCCATGAGAGAGGTCGCAGCCAACTGGCCATGCACCGCCTCAAAACCTTGTTGTGTCCAATTGCCTAATTTTTGAACATTAAAATGGACATAATTGATTCTGTCAACATTTTTATTAATTGTGCACCACCAGCAAAATGAAGATTCAAAACCTGCGGCTACTTGGTCAATCAATTTATACTCATCTGGTACCCCCTAGGGACCCCAATTGCATCAATGTAGGTTGGGTCCCCATGAGTAGGGCCCACACGCGCCTGGTCCTGGTAGGAATTAAGTCAGACACATGGGTCACCAGCTCCTGAACACCTGTTGGATACACAGAAATTGGTAGCAAAAGAGAGACTAGTGCACAGGTGCCTGTGGCATTTCCAGGCAGTCCATCAAACAGATGAACGCCTCCACACCACCACCAGACATCAGCCCTGGAAACAGGTTTAAACTCAGCATTAGGCGTATAGATAAACCGACACCATCCAACAGGTACCATACCCAACAATGGTAGACCTTTCGTGAGATTAACACAGGTAAAGTTAGCTCTAGCCACCTGATAGGAAAAAATTGGTTTCTTAGTTGCTTTAGTAACCAAGGGATGAACTACGTCCCATAGTGTACAATTGGCGGAAGGGTTGTCATGTTTCATGACAGACAGGAAGCATTCTGGCGTAATGGCGGCAGGGATAATGCGAAGCAATGGCCGTGCCCCCATACAAACCACACAACTCTGATGAGTCACCTTTGCCGCTTCCTCAGTCAACAAGAGCCAGTTGTTAGAAAGGCCGGAGACACCTGTAGCGGTCAGGATTGCATCATCCAAAGTAGGTGGAGTGGTAAGTAAAATAATAGAATTATTCTTATTACCATTTTCATTAATAGCCTGTGCTTTTGTGTTATTAATATGACAAATTCGAACATTCCAATGGACTGGTGCAGTGGTACAGCTTACATAAGGAGCAAGTCTAAAGTCCTGGCAGCCTAATGCAATACCAGGATAGATAGTAAATTTGAGTCCTTTAGAGTTTTTTGTCAAAGTCAAGAGTTTCCTCCATTGTTTTCCTAATGTAGTAGAGGTGCAACTGGACCAGTCATAATTAGTCTCACATACCAAGTTTGTCCAAGTCCAATCGCTATGGGTGACCCCCACTGTCATATACCAGTCCCAGTCACGGTAGTAGGTAAGTTCTCTAAAGTCTACCCACGGCACTGTCGCAGTAGTGGTAACATTAAAGGGTATACATAATGTGGTGCTTCTATACAATTGTCTGGGCCCACAGGAAAGGGTGTTAGAGACAACTTGTCGTTTATTTACGTGGTGGCTGTGGCTTACATTCTGATCTGGGCTCAATGTGTCGGAGTGCAGGTTGGTCGGACGTATGGTTGTGGCATTGAATGTGTCGTTAGGTTTACTAGTGGGTGTAATGGGTGTCTGTGTCATGTGCTGTACTGACCAGAGTATGATTCCTAGAGTAACCCCAATAGTTACAATCAGCAAAACAAGGAGTGGAGCAGAGCACCCCAGTCTCTCCCATGGTGGTCTGTCCCTCCTCTGTTTTTTCCCCTCCAGTATCTGAAGATGGGAGTCTCCTCCACATATTCAGATAGTGTTGGTGTCAAGAATTTGATCCGAATTTAATGTGATTAAATCACTTCTGACTTCAGTCAGGGTTCTGGAAGGAGTTGGTGCTGGTGTACAATGTGTCAAGTGGTGCCAAGGTGCGCCTGATTTACCTTTGACCTGGACTGAGTGTGAAGTAACCTCCTTCACTTCGTACGGTCCAGTCCACCTGGGATCTTGCCACTTTCTCTTGTGAACCTTGATCCTTACCCAGTCGCCAACTTTTACCTTCAGCAGCGCCGGATCTCCCGTCAGCTCCCCCTCTTGGACCTTGTGAATCTGTTTGGAGAGAGCTGCAGAGAGTTCCGTTAGTTTTCTCACATATTCAGACATTACAATTTGTTGTACATCAAGGGCGGGCATATGACCTCCCTCCCTTGGTGGACCAGGCATGACTCTACCAGTCATAATCTCATGTGGAGAGAGATGGGTGCCTGCTCCTGGAGAGGCTCTCATGGCCATCAACGCCAGGGGCAGAGCTTCAACCCACGTCAACTTTGAACCTGCACATACCTTGGCTATCTTAGCCTTCAAAGTTTGATTGGCGCGTTCCACGAGGCCCTGAGATTGCGGCCGGTACACAGACCCAAACTTGTGCACAATGCCGAACCTCTCCTCCACCTGTCTCAGGTGTTGGTTACTGAAATGGGACCCGTTGTCGGATCGAATTTGTCTTGGAACCCCATACCTTGGTATGAGTTCAGTCTGCAGCCACTTAATAACTGACCTAGCATCCTCACGTGCTGTTGGTATTGCCTCAACCCATTTGGAGAATCGATCTACCATTACCAAATAGTACCTTTTCCCATTAGTTACATTATCAGCCCCCATGTCAGTGTAATCTATGCTAATGTCCTGAAAACATGCATTAGGTACTGGGTATGAACCCATGGGTGTTTGGAAAGGTTTCTTTGGGTTGTGGCTGCCACAAATGCTGCACTCATCACAAAACAAGTCTGTCATGTCCTTAATGTGTGGGTGCCACCAAATATGGGAAACCTTCTGTAAAGTTTTGAGTTTCCCTTCATGGGTGGGCCCATGAGCCTCACGTATCAGCTCGGGACAGAGATTAGCTGGGGCCACCAACCTGCCGTCATGGCATCTCCAAAGTTCATCAGGTCCTTTGGTGGCTCCCATCTGTCCCCATACCGAGTGCTCATACGGGCCCGCTGTGAATTGTAGTTCCTTTATGTGTTGGTCTGTGAGTTCT
Source organism: Coregonus clupeaformis (assembly GCF_020615455.1). Lineage (NCBI taxonomy): Eukaryota > Metazoa > Chordata > Actinopteri > Salmoniformes > Salmonidae > Coregonus > Coregonus clupeaformis. The sequence goes on from NC_059196.1 coordinate 3,211,325, forward strand.
GTTCTAACTGGTTGAGTCTGCAGCACCATCTGTCTTGGAGTGTAGCCCCCCAGCTTTCTTGGCTGCTTTGTCAGCTGCGTCATTTCCTCGCTGACTTTGTTCTTGAGTTGCTGATGTCCTTTGCACTTCATGATGGCCACCTGCTCAGGTAGTGAGACTGCTTTTATCAGTCTCTCCATTTGTGCCTTGTGTTTGATCGGAAGGTTTCCTGTTGTGGTGAAGTTACGTCTGACCCATTGTGGTCCATCTGTATGGACTGCTCCATGAGCATATGCTGAGTCAGTGTAGATGTTCACAGTCTTTCCTTCAGCCTTTTCCAGGGCTTGAGTCAAACCAATGATCTCGGCTAGTTGGGCTGAGGCAGGTTGTGGGATGATGTCTGATTCCAGGGTCACGTGTGACCCGTCTGGAAGCTGCTGTACCACTGCATATGCTGCTATGTTCCCTTCTTCTCCTCTATAGCAGCATCCATCGGTGTACAACCATAGATCAGGATTGGTAAGGGGTTCGTTTCCCAAGTCTGGTCGCAGTTTCAGTTCCTGTGCCGCCCTCTCTTCGCAGGAGTGTGCCAACCCTTCTTCTGCATTGAGTGCGTCTGCCATGTTTTTGTCGGTGTTGACAAAAGTAATGTGTGATTGGGTGCATTTATTCTGGATTTTGTTCTTTCTTTCAGCGCTGAACGTGAATTCCTTGCTCATCAGATATGCTGCAACCCCATGATGCGTATGGATTTCCAATTTGTGGCACATTACCAGGTGGGCGGTTTTTTCAATAGCTTTTGCCACTGCAGCCACGTACCTGGAACATGTTGTCTGACCTGCTTCAATATGGTCCAACTTAGAGGAATGATACATCAGTACTCTTCTCTCCCCCTCTTGTTTCTGAAAAAGGATGGAAGAAGTGAACCCCTCCTTTTCAGAAACATCAAGATGAAATTTGTTTTTGTAGTCGGGTGCTGTCAGAGCTGCTGCCACCGAGAGATCGGTTTTTAGGAGAGCAAATGCTGTTGATGCTTCAGGTGTCCAGGTAAGTGAGGAGTGTAAGTTTCTTGGTCCTGCTTCTCTCACTATTTCTCTCAGTGGTTCAGTCCTGGATGTGTAGTCAGGGATGTGGGTACGGCTGTACCCTGTCAACCCCAGGAAGGACAACATGCCTGACACTGTGATGGGACGTGGATGATGGAGTATGGAATCTCGGTGGGATTTCGAGAGACCAGCACCTTCTCCTGAGATTTCTCTGCCAAGGAAAAGGACAGTTCTGCGACAGGACTGGACTTTGCTCATTTTGACCTTGTAGCCTTTGACAGCCAAGAAGTCAAGTAGGGTTTTTGTCATTTGTAGACAGAGATCAGATGTGGGAGCCCCCAGCAAAAGGTCATCTACATATTGGATGAGTATCACTCCTTCAGGGATTTTCAATTCAGCCAGGTGTGTCTTTAGGATATGATTGAAGATTCCGGGAGAACACCTGTAACCCTGTGGAAGAACCGAATACGTATACTGTTGATGTTCATATGTGAAGGCAAAGAGAGGCTGTGAAGCCTCATCCAGTGGAATGCTGAAGAAGGCATTAGCCAGATCCACAACGGTGAAGTATTGGTGTTTTGGTGAGAGATTACTCAGTGTAATGTGAGGGTCAGGGACAGGTAGGTCAATGGGTGCAGTGACGTCGTTCACTGCTCGGAAGTCTTGTACCATCCGGTATGTTTCACCTCCTGTTTTCAAGACTGGTAAGATTGGTGTGTTCCATGGAGACACAGTGCGATATATGACACGAGCTCCCAACAACCCATCTATGGTTGGTTTGATCCCCATGGTCTGTTCAGGTTTCAGACGGTACTGTGTTCGGTAGATAGGAATTTGATCAGGGTTGAGTAAGGTGATGGTGACTGGTGCCACCTGTAGTTGTCCAACATCAAATGGGGTGTGTGTCCATATGCCTTCATCAATGGTGGAAAGCAGTGCTTGTGATGAGGGGTGGTCTGTGTAAGGTTTACCATGGTGTCTTGGGAGAGTCAAACGTTCAGGAAGGCAATGTTCCTCTGTGTCAACTGTCATAAACCTCCACATGTTCTCAGTGGTGGCTTTGGTTATTCCTGGAGTTTGGGTGGGTTCCCACTGGAGTTTGGATGCTCTTCTGATCATAGGCCCAAGGCTCCTTGCTTCAAAACCGTTTCCAACTGCCAGTGTAACATGGGGAGCAGATTCTTCGCCCAGTAGGTACCAGGATTTCAAATGGGAAGGTAGGATAACCGGAGCAGCCACTCCTTCCTGTCCACACACTATGGTACAACATCTGATTGTTGGTGTCAGGTGCATCATGTTTTCATCCCAGTCATCGGTATATGGGTTGACATCATTATCAGTCACATTAAGTGTACAGTGGATTTCAGCTTGAGGAGTCTTGTATGGGTGAAATGTGTAAATGAGTTGTCTCAGCTGGTTGAACTTGAATTGAACCTCAGGGGTTCCTTGGCCGGATTCGATGCACTTCAACCAGTATATTTCTTGGGTCAGGGAGAGCACTGGGGTTGGGATGATGGGTAGCATCAGCACCCTAACTGGATGAACTGGTGTGGAGGTAATGGGATCAATGGAAACCTCCACACCCTTTTCGGTAAGGTAGATTGAACATTTCAGTTTGCACAATAGGTCCCTTCCTAATAGGTTGATTGGACAGTTGGGACAATATAGGAATTGATGCTTCAAATTGGAAGGGCCCCATTGGAAGAGCAATGGTATGGTCTTAGTGCCATGTTCCCCACTAGGTGTCCTCCTTGCACCACGAACACAGGCGCTTGTACCACTGCAGGACTTAGGAATGGGTTATAAGGGTTAGTTGGAGGAGTGGGTGTGTATGCGGGTGGTGTGCTCTTCGCTTCCTGTGGCAGGGTCGGATACAGTGGTGCTGAGGGCGCTGGTATGTCACTCATGGACTGTGTCCCCTCTATTGGTGTTGTCTCAGTTGTGGGTTCAATCACCACACCCATCATGTCTGGTTTCTTGTATGGGTGTGCTCGTCGTGTTTCCTCAATTGCCCACGTACCTATCCTTAGCTCAGCCTCTGCTCTCTCTCTGTGTTTAGTCCCTTCCTTCTTGAATAAGTGAGACTTATTCCTTTCCACTTCACTTTCTGTTCCTTCCCTCACTGCCTCCCCTAGCTCTTTCTCCATAGAGGTGAGTTGCCCTTTAGACGGGGCACCCCCGCTAAAGTAACCTGCCTGTGTCCATTTGAGTTTCACTCCCTCCCACACTTTCTTCACTGTCTTATACTGTTCTTTCCCTCCCGCTCTATCCTGTATTTTTTGATCTAGATATTCATTAAATTTGAGTTTTGGGACGGTAGTGGTTGCCATGGTTATACAGTTTATTAGACTATCTTGGTGCTCTTAGCCCGTCACTGGCCGAATCCAGCAATGTATTCTTGGCGCTGACTGAGATTTATCTCTGATGTCCCACCCTCGTACACAAAAAATGTTCAATACTTTATTATTAGGAATTATTTTGCAAAAGGTATTATTGTTTTTCAATTATTCGAATTATTATATATTTTCCCAAAAGGTATCAGAACCGCCCTTTTGGAACAATACATTAACAAACCCGAGCGCTCCCAAAACAATCATCAATTTAATCCCAGGAATTATTTTGCAAAAGTTATTATTGTCTTTCAGGCACTCGAGCTATTATATACTTTCCCAAAAGGTATCAGAATCGCCCTTTTTGGAAGAATACATTAACAAACCCAAGCGCTCCTAAAATAATTACCAATTTAATTTTGGGAATTATTTTGCAAAAGTTATTATTGTTTTTCAGGTATTCGAGTTATTATATATTTTCCCAAAAGGTATCAGAATCGCCCTTTTGGAAGAATATATTAGCAAACTCGAGCGCTCCTAAAATAATTATCAATTTAATTTTGGGAATTATTTTGCAAAAGTTATTATTGTTTTTCAGGTATTCGAGTTATTATATATTTTCCCAAAAGGTATCAGAATCGCCCTTTTGGAAGAATATATTAGCAAACTCGAGCGCTCCTAAAATAATTACCAATTTAATTTTGGGAATTATTTTGCAAAAGTTATTATTGTTTTTCAGGTATTCGAGTTATTATATATTTTCCCAAAAGGTATCAGAATCGCCCTTTTGGAACAATATATTAGCAAACTCGAGCGCTCCTAAAATAATTACCAATTTAATTTTAGGGATTATGAAAATACCAACACCACAAGAGGGAAAAAGTTCAAGTCAGCTTTTAGCGCAGCGGCTACATAACAGGCAAAATAGGACTCAGTTGTCCTCTTAAAAGTTATCCACTAGTTAGTCTCATGAAACGGCCAATCTTACACAACATTCAGGTTATCATTTCAACAATTACATTTTCATTACATATCAGCATCAACACACGAATTCAGTTTAAGTTCCTCACAGTACATATAGTTGAGTGCCACGTCAACCAATTGCCCGACTATCTGAACTCGTATTTTTTTTATTATTTTTTTTATTCTCCTCAAGGAGACTCCCAGTCGTTTAAACCATTCAACTGGCGTCTAGTCGGGAGAACCTTTTCTGGACTTGGATTCTCACGGAATTAACTCAACCCGACTATCTGAATCTTTTTATCAAGTCACCAGATCCTTCTCTTGTGGATCAAATAAAAGGGGTCCATCGCTTGTGGACCAAAACCTCTGTAATAGGCTCCTCACTAGAAAGCCGCATTTCAACAGAAAATAAAACCACTGTAACTAGACTTCTTCTCTTAGAGTCACATTTCAACAGTAAAAACCTAAGATTTCAGATATCAACAGCAAAAAAATAAAAGGGTCCGTCTCTCGTGAACCACAACCTCTGTAACTAGACTCCTCCCCTAGAGAGTCACATTTCAACAGTAATAACCTAAAGAATTCAGATATCTTTACATATGTGCCTTTTGAGTCATAATAGATATGTTATAAATTTATCAGTAATCCATACTCACGCCCAGTACTACTGATCTTAATTTTGGTTTATCCTATAATACAATATGCAGATTTTGTTTTAACAGGTTCTGCTTACCTTTGTATTGACGGCCGTCTAGATCAGTTTCCTGAGGCGAGCTGGATTCCCGGCTGCTCCTGCGGACAGGTCACCCGTCCTTTCAGATCCGTCTCTTACTTGTCTCCTGTCTCTATCAACTTTTATGGACCGAATTCAGAGTTAGAAAACCATCCTCTGCTACCAAGTTTGTTGATGATCACAAGTTTACTGGAGAACGGAGACCAAGTAGAGACTTTCGGACAAGGTGGATAATTGTATAATATGAGGCAGTTTATTCAGAGGTAAAGATATCTGTAAATAGCGTGCACGGACCCGTTCGTCAACCTCGTAGGGAGATATCTGAGAGAGCGAGCCCCTAAACATTGTGTGCTGACATTTTATACAATAAAATAAAGTAGGTTGATTCTAGTAGTTCTGATCTTCTGATTGGTCCTGATGAGTTGGTCGAGGTCACTTCCATTGCATTGGCTCTGAGTCGGGTTCTCTGTCTTCAGATGTTCAGCCTAAGAGAAGGGGGTTTTTGTGTGTGTGTGCTTAACAATGATGATGTGTGTGTGTGTGTGTGTGCGTGTGTGTATGTGTGTGTGTGTGTGTGTGTGTATGTGTGTGTGTGTGTATGTGTGTGTATGTGTGTGTGTGTGTGTATGTGTGTATGTTTAACAATGATGATGTGTGTGTGTGTGTGTGTGTGTATGTGTGTGTGTGTGTGGGGGTGTGTGTGTGTATGTCCTCAGAGCAATAACTTCGTGAGTTGGGAGAACTGAGAGACCTATGGCGTGGGTGTTGTCCATAGCCACCTGCTGATAAGGCCGACAAGATAGAAGTCTTTGTGCATTGTATTAAATCCAAAGGCCCAACACAAGATGGGTTATGCACAAGATTTTAGTCAGACCAAGCTATAACATAATATATTTAC